>NC_048590.1:4186959-4331959 GCF_013265735.2 Oncorhynchus mykiss | reverse complement strand
ATATTAACCCCCCCAAACTAGATGCTAGGTTTATATTAACCCCCCCAAACTAGATGCTAGGTTTATATTAACCCCCCCAAACTAGATGCTAGGTTTATATGAACCCCCCAAACTAGATGCTAGGTTTATATTAACCCCGCTGTACCAAACTAAATGCTAGGTTTATATTAACCCCCCATGTACCAAACTAGATGCTAGGTTTATATTAACCCCCCCAAACTAGATGCTAGGTTTATATTAACCCCCCCAAACTAGATGCTAGGTTTATATTAACCCCCGCTGTACCAAACTAGATACCAGGTTTATATTAACCCCCCCAAACTAGATGCTAGGTTTATATTAACCCCCCCAAACTAGATGCTAGGTTTATATTAACCCCCGCTGTACCAAACTAGATGCTAGGTTTATATTAACCCCCCCAAACTAGATGCTAGGTTTATATTAACCCCCGCTGTACCAAACTAGATGCTAGGTTTATATTAACCCCCCCAAACTAGATGCTAGGTTTATATTAACCCCCCCCCCCCCCCCCCCAAACTAGATGCTAGGTTTATATTAACACCCGCTGTACCAAACTAGATGCTAGGTTTATATTAACCCCCCCTGTACCAAAGTAGATGCTAGGTTTATATTAACCCCCGCTGTACCAAACTAGATGCTAGGTTTATATTAACCCCCCCCCCCCAAACTAAATGCTAGGTTCATATTAACCCCCCAAACTAGATGCTAGGTTTATATTAACCACGCTGTACCAAACTAGATGCCAGGTTTATATTAACCCCCCTCCCCAAACTAGATGCTAGGTTTATATTAACCCAGCTGTACCAAACTAGATGCTAGGTTTATATTAACCCCCCCAAACTAGATGCTAGGTTTATATTAACCCCCCCAAACTAGATGCTAGGTTTATATTAACCCCGCTGTACAAAACTAGATACTAGGTTTATATTAACCCCACTGTACCAAACTAGATGCTAGGTTTATATTAACCCCCCTCCCCAAACTAGATGCTAGGTTTATATTAACCCCCCTCCCCAAACTAGATGCTAGGTTTATATTAACCCCCCCAAACTAGATGCTAGGTTCATATTAACCCCCCCAAACTAGATGCTAGGTTTATATTAACCCCGCTGTACAAAACTAGATACTAGGTTTATATTAACCTCCTCAAACTAGATGCTAGGTTTATATTAACCCCCCCTAACTAGATGCTAGGTTTATATTAACCCCCCTCCCCAAACTAGATGCTAGGTTTATATTAACCCCGCTGTACAAAACTAGATACTAGGTTTATATTAACCCCACTGTACCAAACTAGATGCTAGGTTTATATTAACCCCGCTGTACAAAACTAGATACTAGGTTTATATTAACCCCACTGTACCAAACTAGATGCTAGGTTTATATTAACCCCCCCAAACTAGATGCTAGGTTTATATTAACCCCCCCTGTACCAAACTAGATGCTAGGTTTCTATTAACCCCCCCAAATTAGATGCTAGGTTTATATTACCCCCCCCTGTACCAAACTAGATGCTAGGTTTATATTAACCCCCCCAAACTAGATGCTAGGTTTATATTAACCCCCCCTGTACCAAACTAGATGCTAGGTTTATATTAACCTCCCCAAACTAGATGCTAGGTTTATATTAACCCCCCCAAACTAGATGCTAGGTTTATATTAACCCCCCCAAACTAGATGCTAGGTTTATATTAACCCCCCCTGTACCAAAGTAGATGCTAGGTTTATATTAACCCCCGCTGTACCAAACTAGATGCTAGGTTTATATTAACCCCCCCCCCCCAAACTAAATGCTAGGTTCATATTAACCCCCCAAACTAGATGCTAGGTTTATATTAACCACGCTGTACCAAACTAGATGCCAGGTTTATATTAACCCCCCTCCCCAAACTAGATGCTAGGTTTATATTAACCCAGCTGTACCAAACTAGATGCTAGGTTTATATTAACCCCCCCTAACTAGATGCTAGGTTTATATTAACCCCCCTCCCCAAACTAGATGCTAGGTTTATATTAACCCCGCTGTACAAAACTAGATACTAGGTTTATATTAACCCCCCCAAACTAGATGCTAGGTTTATATTAACCCCCCCAAACTAGATGCTAGGTTTATATTAACCCCGATGTACAAAACTAGATACTAGGTTTATATTAACCCCACTGTACCAAACTAGATGCTAGGTTTATATTAACCCCGCTGTACAAAACTAGATACTAGGTTTATATTAACCCCACTGTACCAAACTAGATGCTAGGTTTATATTAACCCCCCCAAACTAGATGCTAGGTTTATATTAACCCCCCCTGTACCAAACTAGATGCTAGGTTTCTATTAACCCCCCCAAATTAGATGCTAGGTTTATATTACCCCCCCCTGTACCAAACTAGATGCTAGGTTTATATTAACCCCCCCAAACTAGATGCTAGGTTTATATTAACCCCCCCTGTACCAAACTAGATGCTAGGTTTATATTAACCTCCCCAAACTAGATGCTAGGTTTATATTAACCCCCCCAAACTAGATGCTAGGTTTATATTAACCCCCCCAAACTAGATGCTAGGTTTATATTAACCCCCCCTGTACCAAAGTAGATGCTAGGTTTATATTAACCCCCGCTGTACCAAACTAGATGCTAGGTTTATATTAACCCCCCCCCCCCCAAACTAAATGCTAGGTTCATATTAACCCCCCAAACTAGATGCTAGGTTTATATTAACCACGCTGTACCAAACTAGATGCCAGGTTTATATTAACCCCCCTCCCCAAACTAGATGCTAGGTTTATATTAACCCAGCTGTACCAAACTAGATGCTAGGTTTATATTAACCCCCCCAAACTAGATGCTAGGTTTATATTAACCCCCCCAAACTAGATGCTAGGTTTATATTAACCCCGCTGTACAAAACTAGATACTAGGTTTATATTAACCCCACTGTACCAAACTAGATGCTAGGTTTATATTAACCCCCCTCCCCAAACTAGATGCTAGGTTTATATTAACCCCCCTCCCCAAACTAGATGCTAGGTTTATATTAACCCCCCCAAACTAGATGCTAGGTTCATATTAACCCCCCCAAACTAGATGCTAGGTTTATATTAACCCCGCTGTACAAAACTAGATACTAGGTTTATATTAACCTCCTCAAACTAGATGCTAGGTTTATATTAACCCCCCTCCCCAAACTAGATGCTAGGTTTATATTAACCCCGCTGTACAAAACTAGATACTAGGTTTATATTAACCCCACTGTACCAAACTAGATGCTAGGTTTATATTAACCCCGCTGTACAAAACTAGATACTAGGTTTATATTAACCCCACTGTACCAAACTAGATGCTAGGTTTATATTAACCCCCCCAAACTAGATGCTAGGTTTATATTAACCCCCCCTGTACCAAACTAGATGCTAGGTTTCTATTAACCCCCCCAAATTAGATGCTAGGTTTATATTACCCCCCCCTGTACCAAACTAGATGCTAGGTTTATATTAACCCCCCCAAACTAGATGCTAGGTTTATATTAACCCCCCCTGTACCAAACTAGATGCTAGGTTTATATTAACCTCCCCAAACTAGATGCTAGGTTTATATTAACCCCCCCCCCCCTGTACCAAACTAGATGCTAGGTTGATATTAACCCCGCTGTACCAAACTAGATGCTAGGTTTATATTAACCTCCCCAAACTAGATGCTAGGTTTATATTAACCTCCCCTGTACCAAACTAGATGCTAGGTTTATATTAACCTCCCCAAACTAGATGCTAGGTTTATATTAACCTCCCCCCCTGTACCAAACTAGATGCTAGGTTTATATTAACCCCCCCTGTACCAAACTAGATGCTAGGTTTATATTAACCCCCCAAACTAGATGCTAGGTTTATATTAACCCCCCCAAACTAGATGCTAGGTTTATATTAACCCCCCCTGTACCAAACTAAATGCTAGGTTTATATTAACCCCCCAAACTAAATGCTAGGTTTATATTAACCCCCCAAACTAGATGCTAGGTTTATATTAACCCCCCCTGTACCAAACTAGATGCTGGGTTTATATTAACCCCCCCCCCCCCCTGTACCAAACTAGATGCTAGGTTTATATTAACCCCGCTGTACCAAACAAGATGCTAGGTTTATATTAACCCCCCCAAACTAGATGCTAGGTTTATATTAACCCCCCATGTACCAAACTAGATGCTAGGTTTATATTAACCCCCCCTGTACCAAACTAGATGCTAGGTTTATATTAACCCCGCTGTACCAAACTAGATGCTAGGTTTATATTAACCCCCCCAAACTAGATGCTAGGTTTATATTAACCCCCCCAAACTAGATGCTAGGTTTATATTAACCCCCCCAAACTAAATGCTAGGTTTATATTAACCCTCCCCAAACTAGATGCTAGGTTTATATTAACCCCCCCAAACTAGATGCTAGGTTTATATTAACCCCCCCAAACTAGATGCTAGGTTTATATTAACGCCGCTGTACCAAACTAGATGCTAGGTTTATATTAACCCCCCCCCCCCCCCCAAACTAGATGCTAGGTTTATATTAACCCCGCTGTACCAAACTAGATGCTAGGTTTATATTAACCCCCCCTAACTAGATGCTAGGTTTATATTAACCCCCCCTGTACCAAACTAGATGCTAGGTTTATATTAACCCCCCCTGTACCAAACTAGATGCTAGGTTTATATTAACCCCCCCAAACTAGATGCTAGGTTTATATTAACCCCGCTGTACCAAACTAGATGCTAGGTTTATATTAACCCCCCCTAACTAGATGCTAGGTTTATATTAACCCCCCCTGTTCCAAACCAGATGCTAGGTTTATATTAACCCCGCTGTACCAAACTAGATGCTAGGTTTATATTAACCCCGCTGTTCCAAACCAGATGCTATGTTTATATTAACGCCCCCTGTACCAAACTAGATGCTAGGTTTATATTAACCCCGCTGTACCAAACTAGATGCTAGGTTTATATTAATCCCCCCAAACTAGATGCTGGGTTTATATTAACCCCCCAAACTAGATGCTGGGTTTATATTAACCCCGATGTACCAAAGTAAATGCTAGGTTAATATTAACCCCCCCAAACTAGATGCTGGGTTTATATTAACCCCCCCAAACTAGATGCTAGGTTTATATTAACCCCCCCAAACTAGATGCTAGGTTTATATTAACCCCGCTGTACCAAACTAGATGCTAGGTTTATATTAACCCCCCCAAACTAGATGCTAGGTTTATATTAACCCCGCTGTACCAAACTAGATGCTAGGTTTATATTAACCTCCCCTGTTCCAAACCAGATGCTATGTGTATATTAACCCCCCCCAAACTAGATGCTAGGTTTATATTAATCCCCCCAAACTAGATGCTAGGTTTATATTAACCCCCCCCAAACTAGATGCTAGGTTTATATTAATCCCCCCAAACTAGATGCTAGGTTTATATTAACCCCCCCCAAACTAGATGCTAGGTTTATATTACCCCCCCCTGTACCAAACTAGATGCTAGGTTTATATTAACCCCCCCTGTACCAAACTAGATGCTAGGTTTATATTAACCCCCCCTGTACCAAACTAGATGCTAGGTTTATATTAACCCCCCCTGTACCAAACTAGATGCTAGGTTTATATTAACCCCCCCTGTACCAAACTAGATGCTAGGTTTATATTAACCCCCCCCTGTACCAAACTAGATGCTAGGTTTATATTAACCCCCCCCTGTACCAAACTAGATGCTAGGTTTATATTAACCCCCCCCAAACTAGATGCTAGGTTTATATTAACCCCCCCTGTACCAAACTAGATGCTAGGTTGATATTAACCCCGCTGTACCAAACTAGATGCTAGGTTTATATTAACCCCCCCAAACTAGATGCTAGGTTTATATTAACCCCCCCTGTACCAAACTAGATGCTAGGTTTATATTAACCCCCCCCCCCCCCCCCCCCCAAACTAGATGCTAGGTTGATATTAACCCCCCTGTACCAAAGTAGATGCTAGGTTTATATTAACCCCGCTGTACCAAACTAAGTGCTAGGTTGAAAGCAAGGGGAAATAATGTGTGAGTTGAGAAATACAAGAGACGATTCGGACAGCAACATTAACATGATTTCCTTAAAGCCAGTTTATGTCTGATCTGCAGTCGCTGTATGGATGGTGTCACGGAGCCTCCGGAGGCATGCAGAGGTCAAATTGAGCTCTCTACCCCATCGCTGTACACCTTCGCAAATTTTTGGAACAATGCGAACGACTTAATATAGTTTCGCATTGACGTGACTGGTTGACGGTAGGTGTGGGCGGGAGGTTCTGTAGAAACACAAACTCACTTCCTTGACAACAGCTCTGCGTCAGCTCGGCGATGCACTCGAAGTATGAATGCCCTGATTTCTGCAGAGGCCATATCACCGTTAATGCTGCACGGGCCATATCACCGTATAAGCTGCACGGGCCCAACGCAGACCTCAGCTTGGCCACGCAGTATCATTTAAGGAGGCACAGTCATTTTTCAGGTGGACCTGTTAGCAGCCAATAGGTGTGTCTCTGACGGCCAATAAAGCACGGCCTGAACCGCTGCTCAACCAATCAGCATTTAGGATACAGAACCAGTTTTTTTTTTTTCAATGATGATTTGTCTTTATAATGTATAAAACGTTGTTCCAACTCACTATGGATGTAATGTCCCCCCTATGGAAGGCAGAAAGATGCTCCAACTCACTGTAGATGTAATGTCCCCCTATGGAAGGCAGAAAGATGCTCCAACTCACTCCACTATGGATGTAATGTCCACCCTATGGAAGGCAGAAAGATGTTCCAACTCACTCCACTGTAGATGTAATGTCCCCCCTATGGAAGGCAGAAAGATGCTCCAACTCACTCCACTATGGATGTAATGTCCCCCCTATGGAAGGCAGAAAGATGCTCCAACTCACTCCACTGTAGATGTAATGTCCCCCCTATGGAAGGCAGAAAGATGCTCCAACTCACTCCACTGTAGATGTAATGTCCCCCTATGGAAGGCAGAAAGATGCTCCAACTCACTCCACTATGGATGTAATGTCCCCCCTATGGAAGGCAGAAAGATGCTCCAACTCACTCCACTGTAGATGTAATGTCCCCCTTATGGAAGGCAGAAAGATGCTCCAACTCACTCCACTATGGATGTAATGTCCCCCCTATGGAAGGCAGAAAGATGCTCCAACTCACTCCACTGTAGATGTAATGTCCCCCCTATGGAAGGCAGAAAGATGCTCCAACTCACTCCACTGTAGATGTAATGTCCCCCTATGGAAGGCAGAAAGATGCTCCAACTCACTCCACTATGGATGTAATGTCCCCCTATGGAAGGCAGAAAGATGCTCCAACTCACTCCACTATGGATGTAATGTCCCCTATGGAAGGCAGAAAGATGCTCCAACTCACTCCACTATGGATGTAATGTCCCCTATGGAAGGCAGAAAGATGTTCCAACTCACTCCACTATGGATGTAATGTCCCCCTATGGAAGGCAGAAAGATGTTCCAACTCACTCCACTATGGATGTAATGTCCCCCTATGGAAGGCAGAAAGATGTTCCAACTCACTCCACTATGGATGTAATGTCCCCCTATGGAAGGCAGAAAGATGTTCCAACTCACTCCACTATGGATGTAATGTCCCCCTATGGAAGGCAGAAAGATGCTCCAACTCACTGCACTATGGATGTAATGTCCCCCTATGGAAGGCAGAAAGATGCTCCAACTCACTCCACTATGGATGTAATGTCCCCCTATGGAAGGCAGAAAGATGCTCCAACTCACTCCACTATGGATGTAATGTCCCCCCTATGGAAGGCAGAAAGATGCTCCAACTCACTCCACTATGGATGTAATGTCCCCCTATGGAAGGCAGAAAGATGTTCCAACTCACTCCACTATGGATGTAATGTCCCCCTATGGAAGGCAGAAAGATGTTCCAACTCACTCCACTATGGATGTAATGTCCCCCCTATGGAAGGCAGAAAGATGTTCCAACTCACTCCACTATGGATGTAATGTCCCCCTATGGAAGGCAGAAAGATGTTCCAACTCACTCCACTATGGATGTAATGTCCCCCCTATGGAAGGCAGAAAGATGTTCCAACTCACTCCACTATGGATGTAATGTCCCCCCTATGGAAGGCAGAAAGATGCTCCAACTCACTCCACTATGGATGTAATGTCCCCCCTATGGAAGGCAGAAAGATGCTCCAACTCACTCCACTATGGATGTAATGTCCCCCTATGGAAGGCAGAAAGATGTTCCAACTCACTCCACTATGGATGTAATGTCCCCCTATGGAAGGCAGAAAGATGCTCCAACTCACTCCACTATGGATGTAATGTCCCCCTATGGAAGGCAGAAAGATGCTCCAACTCACTCCACTATGGATGTAATGTCCCCCTATGGAAAGCAGAAAGATGCTCCAACTCACTCCACTATGGATGTAATGTCCCCCTATGGAAGGCAGAAAGATGCTCCAACTCACTCCACTATGGATGTAATGTCCCCCTATGGAAGGCAGAAAGATGCTCCAACTCACTCCACTGTAGATGTAATGTCCCCCTATGGAAGGCAGAAAGATGCTCCAACTCACTCCACTGTAGATGTAATGTCCCCCTATGGAAGGCAGAAAGATGCTCCAACTCACTCCACTGTAGATGTAATGTCCCCCTGTGGAAGGCAGAGAGATGCTCCAACTCACTCCACTGTAGATGTAATGTCCCCCTGTGGAAGGCAGAAAGATGCTCCAACTCACTCCACTGTAGATGTAATGTCCCCCTGTGGAAGGCAGAAAGATGCTCCAACTCACTCCACTGTAGATGTTATGCCCCCCCTATGGAAGGCAGAAAGATGCTCCAACTCACTCCACTGTAGATGTAATGTCCCCCTATGGAAGGCAGAAAGATGCTCCAACTCACTCCACTGTAGATGTAATGTCCCCCTGTGGAAGGCAGAAAGATGCTCCAACTCACTCCACTGTAGATGTAATGTCCCCCTGTGGAAGGCAGAAAGATGCTCCAACTCACTCCACTGTAGATGTAATGTCCCCCTGTGGAAGGCAGAAAGATGCTCCAACTCACTCCACTGTAGATGTAATGTCCCCCTGTGGAAGGCAGAAAGATGCTCCAACTCACTCCACTGTAGATGTAATGTCCCCCTGTGGAAGGCAGAAAGATGCTCCAACTCACTCCACTGTAGATGTAATGTCCCCCTGTGGAAGGCAGAAAGATGCTCCAACTCACTCCACTATGGATGTAATGTCCCCCTGTGGAAGGCAGAAAGATGCTCCAACTCACTCCACTATGGATGTAATGTCCCCCCTATGGAAGGCAGAAAGATGCTCCAACTCACTCCACTGTAGATGTAATGTCCCCCTGTGGAAGGCAGAAAGATGCTCCAACTCACTCCACTATGGATGTAATGTCCCCCTGTGGAAGGCAGAAAGATGCTCCAACTCACTCCACTATGGATGTAATGTCCCCCCTATGGAAGACAGAAAGATGTTCCAACTCACTCCACTATGGATGTAATGTCCCCCTATGGAAGGCAGAAAGATGCTCCAACTCACTCCACTGTAGATGTAATGTCCCCCTGTGGAAGGCAGAAAGATGCTCCAACTCACTCCACTGTAGATGTAATGTCCCCCTGTGGAAGGCAGAAAGATGCTCCAACTCACTCCACTATGGATGTAATGTCCCCCTGTGGAAGGCAGAAAGATGCTCCAACTCACTCCACTATGGATGTAATGTCCCCCCTATGGAAGGCAGAAAGATGCTCCAACTCACTCCACTGTAGATGTAATGTCCCCCTGTGGAAGGCAGAAAGATGCTCCAACTCACTCCACTATGGATGTAATGTCCCCCTGTGGAAGGCAGAAAGATGCTCCAACTCACTCCACTATGGATGTAATGTCCCCCCTATGGAAGGCAGAAAGATGTTCCAACTCACTCCACTATGGATGTAATGTCCCCCTATGGAAGGCAGAAAGATGCTCCAACTCACTCCACTATGGATGTAATGTCCCCCTATGGAAGGCAGAAAGATGCTCCAACTCACTCCACTATGGATGTAATGTCCCCCTATGGAAGGCAGAAAGATGCTCCAACTCACTCCACTATGGATGTAATGTCCCCCTATGGAAGGCAGAAAGATGCTCCAACTCACTCCACTATGGATGTAATGTCCCCCTATGGAAGGCAGAAAGATGCTCCAACTCACTCCACTATGGATGTAATGTCCCCCTATGGAAGGCAGAAAGATGCTCCAACTCACTCCACTATGGATGTAATGTCCCCCTATGGAAGGCAGAAAGATGCTCCAACTCACTCCACTATGGATGTAATGTCCCCCTATGGAAGGCAGAAAGATGCTCCAACTCACTCCACTATGGATGTAATGTCCCCCTATGGAAGGCAGAAAGATGCTCCAACTCACTCCACTATGGATGTAATGTCCCCCTATGGAAGGCAGAAAGATGCTCCAACTCACTCCACTATGGATGTAATGTCCCCCTATGGAAGGCAGAAAGATGCTCCAACTCACTGTAGATGTAATGTCCCCCTATGGAAGGCAGAAAGATGCTCCAACTCACTCCACTATGGATGTAATGTCCCCCTATGGAAGGCAGAAAGATGCTCCAACTCACTCCACTATGGATGTAATGTCCCCCCTATGGAAGGCAGAAAGATGCTCCAACTCACTCCACTATGGATGTAATGTCCCCCTATGGAAGGCAGAAAGATGCTCCAACTCACTCCACTATGGATGTAATGTCCCCCCTATGGAAGGCAGAAAGATGCTCCAACTTTCTCCACTATGGATGTAATGTCCCCCTATGGAAGGCAGAAAGATGCTCCAACTCACTCCACTATGGATGTAATGTCCCCCTATGGAAGGCAGAAAGATGCTCCAACTCACTCCACTATGGATGTAATGTCCCCCTATGGAAGGCAGAAAGATGCTCCAACTCACTCCACTATGGATGTAATGTCCACCTATGGAAGGCAGAAAGATGCTCCAACTCACTCCACTATGGATGTAATGTCCCCCTATGGAAGGCAGAAAGATGCTCCAACTCACTCCACTATGGATGTAATGTCCCCCCTATGGAAGGCAGAAAGATGCTCCAACTCACTGTAGATGTAATGTCCCCCTATGGAAGGCAGAAAGATGCTCCAACTCACTGTAGATGTAATGTCCCCCTATGGAAGGCAGAAAGATGCTCCAACTCACTGTAGATGTAATGTCCCCCTATGGAAGGCAGAAAGATGCTCCAACTCACTGTAGATGTAATGTCCCCCTATGGAAGGCAGAAAGATGCTCCAACTCACTGTAGATGTAATGTCCCCCTATGGAAGGCAGAAAGATGCTCCAACTCACTGTAGATGTAATGTCCCCCCTATGGAAGGCAGAAAGATGCTACAACTCACTGTAGATGTAATGTCCCCCTATGGAAGGCAGAAAGATGCTCCAACTCACTGTAGATGTAATGTCCCCCCTATGGAAGGCAGAAAGATGCTCCAACTCACTCCACTATGGATGTAATGTCCCCCTATGGAAGGCAGAAAGATGCTCCAACTCACTCCACTATGGATGTAATGTCCCCCCTATGGAAGGCAGAAAGATGCTCCAACTCACTCCACTATGGATGTAATGTCCCCCTATGGAAGGCAGAAAGATGCTCCAACTCACTCCACTATGGATGTAATGTCCCCCTATGGAAGGCAGAAAGATGCTCCAACTCACTCCACTATGGATGTAATGTCCCCCTATGGAAGGCAGAAAGATGCTCCAACTCACTCCACTATGGATGTAATGTCCCCCTATGGAAGGCAGAAAGATGCTCCAACTCACTGTAGATGTAATGTCCCCCTATGGAAGGCAGAAAGATGCTCCAACTCACTGTAGATGTAATGTCCCCCTATGGAAGGCAGAAAGATGCTCCAACTCACTGTAGATGTAATGTCCCCCTATGGAAGGCAGAAAGATGCTCCAACTCACTGTAGATGTAATGTCCCCCTATGGAAGGCAGAAAGATGCTCCAACTCACTGTAGATGTAATGTCCCCCTATGGAAGGCAGAAAGATGCTCCAACTCACTGTAGATGTAATGTCCCCCTATGGAAGGCAGAAAGATGCTCCAACTCACTGTAGATGTAATGTCCCCCTATGGAAGGCAGAAAGATGCTCCAACTCACTGTAGATGTAATGTCCCCCTATGGAAGGCAGAAAGATGCTCCAACTCACTGTAGATGTAATGTCCCCCTATGGAAGGCAGAAAGATGCTCCAACTCACTGTAGATGTAATGTCCCACTATGGAAGGCAGAAAGATGCTCCAACTCACTGTAGATGTAATGTCCCCCCTATGGAAGGCAGAAAGATGCTCCAACTCACTGTAGATGTAATGTCCCCCTATGGAAGGCAGAAAGATGCTCCAACTCACTCCACTATGGATGTAATGTCCCCCCTATGGAAGGCAGAAAGATGCTCCAACTCACTCCACTATGGATGTAATGTCCCCCTATGGAAGGCAGAAAGATGCTCCAACTCACTCCACTATGGATGTAATGTCCCCCTATGGAAGGCAGAAAGATGCTCCAACTCACTCCACTATGGATGTAATGTCCCCCTATGGAAGGCAGAAAGATGCTCCAACTCACTCCACTATGGATGTAATGTCCCCCTATGGAAGGCAGAAAGATGCTCCAACTCACTCCACTATGGATGTAATGTCCCCCTATGGAAGGCAGAAAGATGCTCCAACTCACTCCACTATGGATGTAATGTCCCCCTATGGAAGGCAGAAAGATGCTCCAACTCACTCCACTATGGATGTAATGTCCCCCTATGGAAGGCAGAAAGATGCTCCAACTCACTCCACTATGGATGTAATGTCCCCCCTATGGAAGGCAGAAAGATGCTCCAACTCACTCCACTATGGATGTAATGTCCCCCCTATGGAAGGCAGAAAGATGCTCCAACTCACTCCACTATGGATGTAATGTCCCCCTATGGAAGGCAGAAAGATGCTCCAACTCACTCCACTATGGATGTAATGTCCCCCTATGGAAGGCAGAAAGATGCTCCAACTCACTCCACTATGGATGTAATGTCCCCCTATGGAAGGCAGAAAGATGCTCCAACTCACTCCACTATGGATGTAATGTCCCCCCTATGGAAGGCAGAAAGATGCTCCAACTCACTCCACTATGGATGTAATGTCCCCCTATGGAAGGCAGAAAGATGCTCCAACTCACTCCACTATGGATGTAATGTCCCCCTATGGAAGGCAGAAAGATGCTCCAACTCACTCCACTATGGATGTAATGTCCCCCTATGGAAGGCAGAAAGATGCTCCAACTCACTCCACTATGGATGTAATGTCCCCCTATGGAAGGCAGAAAGATGCTCCAACTCACTCCACTATGGATGTAATGTCCCCCTATGGAAGGCAGAAAGATGCTCCAACTCACTCCACTATGGATGTAATGTCCCCCTATGGAAGGCAGAAAGATGCTCCAACTCACTCCACTATGGATGTAATGTCCCCCTATGGAAGGCAGAAAGATGCTCCAACTCACTCCACTATGGATGTAATGTCCCCCTATGGAAGGCAGAAAGATGCTCCAACTCACTCCACTATGGATGTAATGTCCCCCTATGGAAGGCAGAAAGATGCTCCAACTCACTCCACTATGGATGTAATGTCCCCCTATGGAAGGCAGAAAGATGCTCCAACTCACTGTAGATGTAATGTCCCCCCTATGGAAGGCAGAAAGATGCTCCAACTCACTGTAGATGTAATGTCCCCCCTATGGAAGGCAGAAAGATGCTCCAACTCACTGTAGATGTAATGTCCCCCTATGGAAGGCAGAAAGATGTTCCAACTCACTCCACTATGGATGTAATGTCCCCCCCATGGAAGGCAGAAAGATGCTCCAACTCACTCCACTATGGATGTAATGTCCCCCCTATGGAAGGCAGAAAGATGCTTCATCTCTTCAGTTTATTCACATAGTTTATTGAGATTTAAGTTGACCGAGGACAAACATACATACACAATGATAAAATAACGGACTGTACATTGATCAACAGCAAGACATTGTCCCCACAGCTGTTTTGTATCCGGCAGTAAGAAAGGAGGTACAGAGTGAAACCATGGAAACCAACAGGAGAACAACAACAACGAGGAGTCCGTCCAAAATGGCCTCCTATCCCCTGTAGAGTGAACTACTTCTAACCAGCGCTCTATGGGCTCATTATATAGGGAATAGGGGGCCATTTGGGGTGTACCCCCCCACTGCAGAAAACATGAGGACTGTGACGATATATTCAATATATGCCTCCCAACAGAGATTCATAGTTTATAATCATGCAGTATACTGTACACCTCCCAACAGAGATTATTGATAGTTTATAATCATGCAGTATACTGTACACCTCCCAACAGAAAAGCATTTTACAATAATATATCAACTCAATCATATAAATTCCTACACACATGAAGTCAATATGCCCTTCAATTCATTTTCCTTCATAATAATGTGACTTTATATTTACACATAACTGGAGCAGGATACGTTATAAACTGTACTAGTGAGGCAATAGTTGGAGTACAGTTAACACAAGCATCATAAACTGTACTAGCAGTTTACACAAGCATCATAAACTGTACTAGCAGTTTACACAAGCATCATAAACTGTACTAGCAGTTTACACAAGCATTATAAAAACTGTACAACAACTATTTAGCCACAATTGAGTTCAGTAAAGATGGGACGAGCAACAGAAAGGGATTGTGACTGTCCAACAGGTGTGTTTACAATCAAACCTAGAGTACCTATGACCTGCACACAATGTGCTGCGTTGTAGAATTCAGGAAGCCGCGAGTGGCATTTCCTGAAAGAAGATGAAACGCAGTGAATATATATATTTATTTTTTTACATACCCCTTTGAAGACAATGATCTCAGAAAATACATAACTTTGCAACAGCCAACATACTTCACAACTTTACCGTCTACAAACACGTTACAATGTCCACACACAGATATTCAGATGTTTCTTGTTGTTGGATTTTTATTACAGAAATAATTTGATTATCAAACGTATAATAATCTACTTTGTAGATAAGAAAGTGCAACACTGCAGTGTCAGAAAAATGTTCAGGTGGACATCCATTAGAGACCACTAGAGACCAGTAGAAACCAGTAGAAACCACTAGAGACCAGTAGAGACCAGTAGAAACCCATATAAACCACTAGAGACCAGTAGAGACCAGTAGAAACCCATATAAACCACTAGAGACCACTAGAGACCAGTAGAAACCACTAGAGACCACTAGAGACCAGTAGAAAGCAGTAGAAACAACTAGAGACCAGTAGAGACCAGTAGAAACCCATATAAACCACTAGAGACCAGTAGAGACCAGTAGAAACCCATATAAACCACTAGAGACCACTAGAGACCCGTAGAAACCACTAGAGACCACTAGAAACCCATAGAAACCACTAGAGACCACTAGAAACCCATAGAAACCACTAGAGACCAGTAGAGACCACTAGAACCCCATAGAAACCACTAGAGACCAGTAGAAACCAGTAGAAACCACTAGAGACCAGTAGAGACCAGTAGAAACCCATATAAACCACTAGAGACCACTAGAAACCCATAGAAACCACTAGAAACCCATAGAAACCACTAGAGACCACTAGAAACCCATAGAAACCACTAGAAACCACTAGAGACCAGTAGAGACCAGTAGAAACCCATATAAACCACTAGAGACCCATAGAAACCACTAGAGACCACTAGAACCCCATAGAAACCACTAGAAACCACTAGAGACCAGTAGAATCACAATGGTGGAATCAAACAGGGACTCTTCCCTTCAATGGAACCCAGGCTTTGCTAAATGAACATGAACCTGTTGTATACTGTTATATTAACGTTAGCATCTGCAAATACACTGAACACCGGAGACAAAAAACAGACAACACAACCAGTCTTTTTCCCTTTTACAAAATAGCCTTCATTTTTAACAGCAAATATTACACAAACATCCACAGAGATAGAACCACATCTGTCCGCTGGTAGGGAGACTTCTCCCTGCTCTACCAAGAAAGGTTGTCATTAAAATGGCTGTCAGTCAGCAGTACAGGAGGAGGGGGGATGGATATTAGTGTTTAAAATGGCTGCCGGTCAGCAGTACAGGAGGAGGGGGGATGGATATTAGTGTTTAACTACGACGAGTTTCAAAATGGCTGCCGGTCAGCAGTACAGGAGGAGGGGGGATGGATATTAGTGTTTAACTACGACGAGTTTCAAAATGGCTGCCGGTCAGCAGTACAGGAGGAGGGGGGATGGATATTAGTGTTTAACTACGACGAGTTTCAAAATGGCTGCCGGTCAGCAGTACAGGAGGAGGGGGATGGATATTAGTGTTTAAAATGGCTGCCGGTCAGCAGTACAGGAGGCGGGGGGATGGATATTAGTGTTTCAAAATGGCTGCCGGTCAGCAGTACAGGAGGAGGGGGGATGGATATTAGTGTTTAAAATGGCTGCCGGTCAGCAGTACAGGAGGCGGGGGGATGGATATTAGTGTTTCAAAATGGCTGCCGGTCAGCAGTACAGGAGGAGGGGGGATGGATATTAGTGTTTAACTACGACCAGTTTCAAAATGGCTGCCGGTCAGCTGTACAGGAGGAGGGGGGATGGATATTAGTGTTTAAAATGGCTGCCGGTCAGCAGTACAGGAGGAGGGGGGATGGATATTAGTGTTTAACTACGACGAGTTTAATTTAAAGGCTTGTTAGAACTCACTATTACAATATGGCAGAAGCTTAGGTGAGAGCTGTGTCTCGATGGCCCAGAGGTTTTTTGGTTTATTACACTGCGCAGGCCCCCTCTTTTCCCCTCAACCCAGGCCCCCTCTCCATCCCTCCCTCCCTCAACCCAGGCCCCCTCCCTTCCTCTTTTCCCCTCAACCCAGGCCCCCTCCCTTCCTCCCAACCCAGGCCCCCTCCCTTCCTCCCTTCCCCTCAACCCAGGCCCCCTCCCTTCCTCCCTTCCCCTCAACCCAGGCCCCCTCCCTTCCTCTTTTCCCCTCAACCCAGGCCCCCTCCCTCCCTCCCTTCCCCTCAACCCAGGCCCCCTCTCTCCCCCTCTTCTCCCTCCCTCCCCTGACATGCCAATAAAATCTAAAACACAGAGATTTCACAAGGCCTACATCAGAACAGCCCACCACACACAATATTCCTTCATATCAACCACAGTAATTGTCTTAACGAGAAATTACACACAAAAATAAAAAAATAAAGAAATCTATTTTCATCAGCTTACAGCGCATTGTGTTAGCCTATCACAACACTCACTACAGACGTATCACTTCCTGGTTTCAGAGTTACATCCTTCACCTTCTACATAGTGGGATATCTACATAGTATAACTTGACATTTTATACATTAGAATATCAACACACCGAGTATACAAAACATTAAGAACACCGAGTATACAAAACATTAAGAACACCTTCCTAATATAGAGTGACACCTCCATCCTTTTTGCCCTCGGAACAGCCTCAATGTGACAGAACAGCCTCAATGTGACAGAACAGCCTCAATGTGTCAGAACAGCCTCAATGTGACAGAACAGAACAGCCTCAATGTGACAGAACAGAACAGCCTCAATGTGTCAGAACAGCCTCAATGTGTCAGAACAGCCTCAATGTGTCAGAACAGCCTCAATGTGTCAGAACAGCCTCAATGTGTCAGAACAGCCTCAATGTGTCAGAACAGCCTCAATGTGTCAGAACAGCCTCAATGTGACAGAACAGCCTCAATGTGACAGAACAGCCTCAATGTGACAGAACAGCCTCAATGTGACAGAACAGCCACAATGTGACAGAACAGCCACAATGTGACAGAACAGCCACAATGTGACAGAACAGCCTCAATGTGAAAGAAACAGCCTCAATGTGACAGAACAGCCTCAATGTGACAGAACAGCCTCAATGTGACAGAACAGCCTCAATGTGACAGAACAGCCTAAATGTGACAGAACAGCCTCAATGTGACAGAACAGCCTCAATGTGACAGAACAGCCTAAATGTGACAGAACAGCCTCAATGTGTCGGGGCATGGACTCTACAAGGTGTTGAGAGCGTTCCACAGGGATGCTGGCCCATGTTGACTCCAGTGCTTCCCACAGTGGTGTCATGTTGGCTGGATGTCCTTTGGGTGGTGGACCATTCTTGATTCACACGGGAAACTGTTGAGAGTGAAAAACTCAGCAGCGTTGCAGTTCTTCACACAAACCGGTGCGCCTGGCACCTACAACCATACCCTGTTCAAAGACACTTAAATATTTTGTCTTGCCCATTCACCCTCTGATTGGCACACAAATACAATCCATGTCTCAATTGTCAAGGCTTGAAAATCCTTCTTTAACCCGTCTCCTCCCCTTCCTCTACACTGATTAAAGTGGATTTAACAAGTGTGCCCACAATGGCACCCTATTCCCTATATAGTTCACTACTTTAGACCAGAGCCCATAGACCTCCAAAGTACTGCACTATATGGGGAATAGGGTGCCATTTGAGACCTTAACACAGTATTCTCTAAGTCCAGTATGTTTCCTTCTCTAGTAAAGAGCGGAGTCGTTGTAGGAGCTGGAGGAAGGGAAGGTGGGACAGGGTTTGTTCCAAGGCAGTGTTCCAGAGTAGTCTGCTGTAGGGAGGCTCAGGGTGCTGGAGCTCTTCAGGTGGTTCTTCACGCCCCAGGACAGGAAGGAGCCCTTCTTGGTCACCTTGCGGCCCTTGGGGCTCTTGTCGTCGTCGAATGCCAGGCAGATCATGGAGTAGGTCTTAGATATACCTCCGCAGTACGTGGCACTCTTAGTGGGCTGAGGGAGGGAGGGAGGGAGGGAGGAGAGGAAGATGAGGGAGAGAGAGAAAGAGAGGGAGAGAGGAGGGGGGGAGAGAGGATATTACTACAGGTAAAGACTAAACATTTCAAATTTCTACTTATATGAATTAAACTGTATGAGTTTTACAAATATTCCCCCCAAAAATCAGGGTATTGTCACATAATATAAAACGCTTCCTGCAGTAGTTATCCATTTGACTAAATGAAAAGAAGAGCACATTCAGATGGGAAACTGCACCTTCTGTATGTAATCACCAAGCTGAGAGAGAGAGGAACTCCTCATCACCAAGCTGAGAGAGAGAGGAACTCCTCATCACCAAGCTGAGAGAGAGAGGAACTCCTCATCACCAAGCTGAGAGAGAGAGGAACTCCTCATCACCAAGCTGAGAGAGAGAGGAACTCCTCATCGAGAGCTGAGAGAGAGGGGAACTCCTCATCACCAAGCTGAGAGAGAGAGGAACTCCTCATCGAGAGCTGAGAGAGAGAGAGAGAGGAACTCCTCATCGAGAGCTGAGAGAGAGAGAGAGAGGAACTCCTCATCGAGAGCTGAGAGAGAGAGAGAGAGGAACTCCTCATCGAGAGCTGAGAGAGAGAGAGAGAGGAACTCCTCATCGAGAGCTGAGAGAGAGAGAGGAACTCCTCATCGAGAGCTGAGAGAGAGAGAGAGAGGAACTCCTCATCGAGAGCTGAGAGAGAGAGAGGAACTCCTCATCGAGAGGTTAGAGAGAGAGAGGAACTCCTCATCGAGAGCTGAGAGAGAGAGGAACTCCTCATCGAGAGCTGAGAAAGAGAGATACTCATCGAGAGCTGAGAGTTTGACAGCACTGATAACAACTTAATGCATATCGCAATTGATCTGCCATCGCCTGTCGGTCACCACTGAGGAAACAGAAAGGGTGACCTCTCAGGCATCCTCAGGAGCCAATTAGAACCTTCCAGGCTTCCTCAGGAGCCAATAAGGACCTTCCAGGCATCCTCAGGGGCCACTAAGGCCCTTCCAGGCATCCTCAGGAGCCACTAAGGCCCTTCCAGGCATCCTCAGGAGCCACTAAGGCCCTTCCAGGCATCCTCAGGAGCCACTAAGGCCCTTCCAGGCATCCTCAGGAGCCACTAAGGCCCTTCCAGGCATCCTCAGGAGCCACTAAGGCCCTTCCAGGCATCCTCAGGAGCCACTAAGGCCCTTCCAGGCATCCTCAGGAGCCACTAAGGCCCTTCCAGGCATCCTCAGGAGCCACTAAGGCCCTTCCAGGCATCCTCAGGGGCCACTAAGGCCCTTCTAGGCATCCTCAGGAGCCACTAAGGCCCTTCCAGGCATCCTCAGGAGCCACTAAGGCCCTTCCAGGCATCCTCAGGAGCCACTAAGGCCCTTCCAGGCATCCTCAGGAGCCACTAAGGCCCTTCCAGGCATCCTCAGGAGCCACTAAGGCCCTTCCAGGCATCCTCGGGAGCCACTAAGGACCTTCCAGGCATCCTCGGGAGCCACTAAGGACCTTCCAGGCATCCTCGGGAGCCACTAAGGACCTTCCAGGCATCCTCGGGAGCCACTAAGGACCTTCCAGGCATCCTCAGGAGCCAATAAGGACCTTCCAGGCATCCTCAGGAGCCACTAAGGACCTCCCAGGCTTCCTCAGGAGCCAATAAGAACCTTCCAGGCTTCCTCAGGAGCCAATAAGAACCTTCCAGGCTTCCTCAGGAGCCAGTCAGAGCCAGAAGGCGGACCTTACCATGGGCAGGCCGCTGTCCATCAAGCTAACAACGCGGATGTCGATCCCGTCCTCGTTCACATCCTTCAGCAGCCGCATCACCTCGCTCACTACCATCCACTTACAGTCCGCGTCTCCCACGGCAACAATGTAGTCCCCCTCTTTCAGCCCGTCGACCTGGTAACAGAGAGATAACAACATTTAGTCATGAACAACAGGTGGAAGGAGGTTTTTAACAAGGGGGGAGGGTCAGTCCCAGAGATAACACTGGCTGTCTGAAATGGCAACCTAAATAGGTCTCTCCCTCAATTCAATTCAATTGGCTTTACTGGCATGGGAAACATGTTAACATTGCCAAAGCAACTGAAATAAAACATAAAAGTGAAATAATCAAAAATGAACAGTAAACATTACACTCATGGAAGTTTCCAGAAGAATAAAGACATTTCAAAATGTCATAAGTCCATTTACAGTGTTGCAACGATGTGCAAATAAGTACAAAAGGGAAACTGAATAAAACATCCATATGGTTTGTATTTACACTGGTGTTTGTTCTGCACTGGTTGCCCGTTTCTTGCTCAGTTCTGGCATTTAGGTCGCCAGACTACTAAATGCCCCTGGAAATGATTGATTTCCCCTCTGGCATTTAGGAACGCCAGACTACTAAATGCCCCTGGAAATTATTGATTTCCCCTCTGTCATTTAGGAACGCCAGACTACTAAATGCCCCTGGAAATGATTGATTTCCCCTCTGTCATTTAGGAACGCCAGACTACTAAATGCCCCTGGAAATGATTGATTTCCCCTCTGGCATTTAGGAACGCCAGACTACTAAATGCCCCTGGAAATGATTGATTTCCCCTCTGGCATTTAGGAACGCCAGACTACTAAATGCCCCTGGAAATGATTGATTTCCCCTCTGGCATTTAGGAACGCCAGACTACTAAATGCCCCTGGAAATGATTGATTTCCCCTCTGGCATTTAGGAACGCCAGACTACTAAATGCCCCTGGAAATTATTGATTTCCCCTCTGTCATTTAGGAACGCCAGACTACTAAATGCCCCTGGAAATGATTGATTTCCCCTCTGTCATTTAGGAACGCCAGACTACTAAATGCCCCTGGAAATGATTGATTTCCCCTCTGGCATTTAGGAACGCCAGACTACTAAATGCCCCTGGAAATGATTGATTTCCCCTCTGGCATTTAGGAACGCCAGACTACTAAATGCCCCTGGAAATGATTGATTTCCCCTCTGGCATTTAGGAACGCCAGACTACTAAATGCCCCTGGAAATGATTGATTTCCCCTCTGGCATTTAGGAACGCCAGACTACTAAATGCCCCTGGAAATGATTGATTTCCCCTCTGTCATTTAGGAACGCCAGACTACTAAATGCCCCTGGAAATGATTGATTTCCCCTCTGGCATTTAGGAACGCCAGACTACTAAATGCCCCTGGAAATGATTGATTTCCCCTCTGGCATTTAGGAACGCCAGACTACTAAATGCCCCTGGAAATGATTGATTTCCCCTCTGGCATTTAGGAACGCCAGACTACTAAATGCCCCTGGAAATGATTGATTTCCCCTCTGGCATTTAGGAACGCCAGACTACTAAATGCCCCTGGAAAACCCCTCCGAGATGGAGAAGCTGTCTTCATTAAAGTACTAGTGGTGGGGATATACAATGTATTCAGACCCCTTGACTCTGCCAAACTGAACAATCGGGGGAGAAGGGCTTTGGTCAGGGAGGTGACCAAACACCTGATGGTCAGTCTGACAGAGCTCCAGAGTTCCTCTGTGGAGATGGGAAAACCTTCCAGAAGGACAGCCATCTCTGCAGCACTCCACCAATCAGGCCTTTATAGTAGAGTGGCCAGACGGAAGCCACTCCTCAGTAAAAGGCACATGACAGCCCACTTGGAGTTTGCCAAAAGGCAACTAAAAGACTCTCAGACCGAGAAACAAGATTCTCTGGTCTGATGAAATCAAGATTGAAATCTTTGGCCTGAATGCCAAGCGTCACATCTGGAGGAAACCTGGCACCATCCCTACGGTGAAGCATGGTGGTGGCAGCATCATCCTGTTGGGATGTTTTTCAGCGACAAGGACTGGGAGACGAGTCAGGATCAAGGGAAAGTTGAACGGAGCAAAGTACAGAGAGATCCTTGATGAAAACCTGCTCCAGAGCGCTCAGGACCTCAGACTGTGGTGGAGGTTCACTTTCCAACAGGACACACCCCTAAGCACAAAAACCTTCCCTCCTTTAGCCTAAATGTGCGTCAGCCTAACCCTTCCCTCCTGGAGGCTAAATGTGCGTCAGCCTAACCCTTCCCCCCATTAGCCTAAATGTGCGTCAGCCTAACCCTTCCCCCCATTAGCCTAAGTGTGCGTCAGCCTAACCCTTCCCCCCCATTAGCTTAAGTGTGCGTCAGCCTAACCCTTCCCCCCCAGTAACCAGTAGTATAGCAGACTCACAGCGGCAGGGCAGAGTGGGTCCAGGGAGGTAACCTGTACAGGTGCAGGGTCTCCTCTCAGGGTGAAGCCCAGGTCTCTGTCCTCCAGTCTCAGCCTGACGGTACGAGGAGCTGTCCAGCGTTGCTTAGCAGAGAACACTGACAGAGGACCCTGGAGGGGGAGGGCAGGTTATTATGAAAACTTACCATGGACACCCCAAACCTTGATAGGACTGACAGTGTGCATCCGAAATGGTACTAAGGGACCTGGTCAAAGGTAGGGTACTATGGAGCCTGGGCTAAGGCAGGGTACTATGGAGCCTGGTCAGAGGGTACTATGGAGCCTGGTCAGAGGTAGGGTACTATGGAGCCTGGACAAAGGTAGGGCACTATGGAGCCTGGTCAAAGGCAGAGGACTATGGAGCCTAGTCAAAGGCAGGGTACTATGGAGCCTGGTCAGAGGGTACTATGGAGCCTGGTCAGAGGTAGGGTACTATGGAGCCTGGACAAAGGTAGGGCACTATGGAGCCTGGTCAAAGGCAGAGCACTATGGAGCCTGGTCAGAGGGTACTATGGAGCCTGGTCAGAGGGTACTATGGAGCCTGGTCAAAGGTAGGGCACTATGGAGCCTGGTCAAAGGTAGGGCACTATGGAGCCTGGTCAAAGGCAGGGTACTATGGAGCCTGGTCAGAGGTAGGGTACTATGGAGCCTGGACAAAGGTAGGGCACTATGGAGCCTGGTCACTATGTAGGGCACTATGGAGCCTGGTCAAAGGTAGGGGACTATGGAGCCTGGTCAAAGTTAGGGCACTATGGAGCCTGGTCAGAGGGCACTATGGAGCCTGGTCAGAGGGCACTATGGAGCCTGGTCAGAGGGCACTATGGAGCCTGGGCTAAGGGCACTATGGCGCCTGGTCAAAGGCAGGGCACTATGGAGCCTGGTCAAAGGCAGGGCACTATGGAGCCTGGTCAGAGGGCACTATGGAGCCTGGTTAAAGGTAAGGCACTATGGAGCCTGGTCACTATATAGGGCACTATGGAGCCTGGTCTAAGGTAGGGCACTATGGAGCCTGGTCAAAGGTAGGGCACTATGGAGCCTGGTCAGAGGGCACTATGGAGCCTGGTCAAAGGTAGGGCACTATGGAGCCTGGTCAGAGGGCACTATGGAGCCTGGTTAAAGGTAAGGCACTATGGAGCCTGGTCACTATATAGGGCACTATGGAGCCTGGTCTAAGGTAGGGCACTATGGAGCCTGGTCAAAGGTAGGGCACTATGGAGCCTGGTCAGAGGGCACTATGGAGCCTGGTCAAAGGTAGGGCACTATGGAGCCTGGTCAAAGGGTACTATGGAGCCTGGTCAGAGGGTAATATGGAGCCTGGTCAAAGGTAGGGCACTATGGAGCCTGGTCAGAGGGTACTATGGAGCCTGGTCAAAGGTAGGGCACTATGGAGCCTGGTCAAAGGTAGGGCACTATGGAGCCTGGTCAAAGGCAGGGCACTATGGAGCCTGGTCAAAGGCAGGGCACTATGGAGCCTGGTCAAAGGCAGGGCACTATGGAGCCTGGTCAGAGGGCACTATGGAGCCTGGTCAAAGGTAAGGCACTATGGAGCCTGGTCAAAGGCAGGGCACTATGGAGCCTGGTCAGAGGGCACTATGGAGCCTGGTCAGAGGTAGGGCACTATGGAGACTGGTCAGAGGTAGGGCACTATGGAGCCTGGTCAGAGGTAGGGCACTATGGAGCCTAGTCAGAGGTAGGGCACTATGGAGCCTGGTGAGAGGTAGGGCACTATGGAGCCTGGTCAGAGGTAGGGCACTATGGAGCCTGGTCAGAGGGCACTATGGAGCCTGGTCAAAGGTAGGGCACTATGGAGCCTGGTCAAAGGTAGGGCACTATGGAGCCTGGTCAAAGGTAGGGCACTATGGAGCCTGGTCACTATGTAGGGCACTATGGAGCCTGGTCAAAGGTAGGGGACTATGGAGCCTGGTCAAAGTTAGGGCACTATGGAGCCTGGTCAGAGGGCACTATGGAGCCTGGTCAGAGGGCACTATGGAGCCTGGTCAGAGGGCACTATGGAGCCTGGGCTAAGGGCACTATGGCGCCTGGTCAAAGGCAGGGCACTATGGAGCCTGGTCAAAGGCAGGGCACTATGGAGCCTGGTCAGAGGGCACTATGGAGCCTGGTTAAAGGTAAGGCACTATGGAGCCTGGTCACTATATAGGGCACTATGGAGCCTGGTCTAAGGTAGGGCACTATGGAGCCTGGTCAAAGGTAGGGCACTATGGAGCCTGGTCAGAGGGCACTATGGAGCCTGGTCAAAGGTAGGGCACTATGGAGCCTGGTCAGAGGGCACTATGGAGCCTGGTTAAAGGTAAGGCACTATGGAGCCTGGTCACTATATAGGGCACTATGGAGCCTGGTCTAAGGTAGGGCACTATGGAGCCTGGTCAAAGGTAGGGCACTATGGAGCCTGGTCAGAGGGCACTATGGAGCCTGGTCAAAGGTAGGGCACTATGGAGCCTGGTCAAAGGGTACTATGGAGCCTGGTCAGAGGGTAATATGGAGCCTGGTCAAAGGTAGGGCACTATGGAGCCTGGTCAGAGGGTACTATGGAGCCTGGTCAAAGGTAGGGCACTATGGAGCCTGGTCAAAGGTAGGGCACTATGGAGCCTGGTCAAAGGCAGGGCACTATGGAGCCTGGTCAAAGGCAGGGCACTATGGAGCCTGGTCAGAGGGCACTATGGAGCCTGGTCAAAGGTAAGGCACTATGGAGCCTGGTCAAAGGCAGGGCACTATGGAGCCTGGTCAGAGGTAGGGCACTATGGAGCCTGGTCAGAGGTAGGGCACTATGGAGCCTGGTCAGAGGTAGGGCACTATGGAGACTGGTCAGAGGTAGGGCACTATGGAGCCTGGTCAGAGGTAGGGCACTATGGAGCCTAGTCAGAGGTAGGGCACTATGGAGCCTGGTCAGAGGTAGGGCACTATGGAGCCTGGTGAGAGGTAGGGCACTATGGAGCCTGGTCAGAGGTAGGGCACTATGGAGCCTGGTCAGAGGGCACTATGGAGCCTGGTCAAAGGTAGGGCACTATGGAGCCTGGTCAGAGGTAGGGTACTATGGAGCCTGGTCAGAGGTAGGGTACTATGGAGCCTGGTCACTATGTAGGGTACTATGGAGCCTGGTCAGAGGGTACTATGGAGCCTGGTCAGAGGGTACTATGGAGCCTGGTCAGAGGGTACTATGGAGCCTGGTCAGAGGGTACTATGGAGCCTGGTCAGAGGTAGGGTACTATGGAGCCTGGTCAAAGGTAGGGCACTATGGAGTCTGGTCAAAGGCAGAGCACTATGGAGCCTGGTCAAAGGTAGGGCACTATGGAGCCTGGTCAAAGGTAGGGCACTATGGAGCCTGGTCACTATGTAGGGTACTATGGAGCCTGGTCAAAGGTAGGGTACTATGGAGCCTGGTCAAAGGTAGGGCACTATGGAGTCTGGTCAAAGGTAGGGCACTATGGAGCCTGGTCAAAGGTAGGGCACTATGGAGCCTGGTCAAAGGTAGGGCACTATGGAGCCTGGTCACTATGTAGGGTACTATGGAGCCTGGTCAAAGGTAGGGTACTATGGAGCCTGGTCACTATGTAGGGTACTATGGAGCCTGGTCACTATGTAGGGCACTATGGAGCCTGGTCAAAGGTAGGGCACTATGGAGCCTGGTCACTATGTAGGGCACTATGGAGCCTGGTCAAAGGTAGGGCACTATGGAGCCTGGTCAAAGGGTACTATGGAGCCTGGTCAAAGGGTACTATGGAGCCTGGTCACTATGTAGGGCACTATGGAGCCTGGTCAGAGGGCACTATGGAGCCTGGTCACTATGTAGGGCACTATGGAGCCTGGTCACTATGTAGGGTACTATGGAGCCTGGTCAAAGGTAGGGCACTATGGAGCCTGGTCACTATGTAGGGCACTATGGAGCCTGGTCACTATGTAGGGCACTATGGAGCCTGGTCAAAGGGTACTATGGAGCCTGGTCACTATGTAGGGCACTATGGAGCCTGGTCAAAGGGTACTATGGAGCCTGGTCAGAGGTAGGGTACTATGTAGGGAATAGATGAGGGTGCGTTTAGGACACCACCATTGTTAATGTTATTGATTCATCAAGACAAGGAGGCTGAGGAAAGAGACTTATTAAGTTCAACACCACTGTTAATGACCTAGAGTCGACCCGTTCTGTTGGGGCGGATCACTGTCTCCAGGGTTAATGTTAGTACTGCCATAGTGGTTCTGTTGGATCACTGTCTCCAGGGTTAATGTTAGTACTGCCATAGTGGTTCTGTTGGATCACTGTCTCCAGGGTTAATGTTAGTACTGCCATAGTGGTTCTGTTGGGTCACTGTCTCCAGGGTTAATGTTAGTACTGCCATAGTGGTTCTGTTGGGTCACTGTCTACAGGGTTAATGTTAGTACTGCCATAGTGGTTCTGTTGGGTCACTGTCTCCAGGGTTAATGTTAGTACTGCCATAGTGGTTCTGTTGGGTCACTGTCTCCAGGGTTAATGTTAGTACTGCCATAGTGGTTCTGTTGGGTTACTGTCTCCAGGGTTAATGTTAGTACTGCCATAGTGGTTCTGTTGGGTCACTGTCTACAGGGTTAATGTTAGTACTGCCATAGTGGTTCTGTTGGGTCACTGTCTCCAGGGTTAATGTTAGTACTGCCATAGTGGTTCTGTTGGGTCACTGTCTACAGGGTTAATGTTAGTACTGCCATAGTGGTTCTGTTGGGTCACTGTCTACAGGGTTAATGTTAGTACTGCCATAGTGGTTCTGTTGGGTCACTGTCTCCAGGGTTAATGTTAGTACTGCCATAGTGGTTCTGTTGGGTCTCTGTCTCCAGGGTTAATGTTAGTACTGCCATAGTGGTTCTGTTGGATCACTGTCTCCAGGGTTAATGTTAGTACTGCCATAGTGGTTCTGTTGGATCACTGTCTCCAGGGTTAATGTTAGTAATGCCATAGTGGTTCTGTTGGGTCGGATCACTGTCTACAGGGTTAATGTTAGTAATGCCATAGTGGTTATGTTGGGTCACTGTCTCCAGGGTTAATGTTAGTACTGCCATAGTGGTTCTGTTGGGTCTCTGTCTCCAGGGTTAATGTTAGTACTGCCATAGTGGTTCTGTTGGATCACTGTCTCCAGGGTTAATGTTAGTACTGCCATAGTGGTTCTGTTGGATCACTGTCTCCAGGGTTAATGTTAGTAATGCCATAGTGGTTCTGTTGGGTCTCTGTCTCCAGGGTTAATGTTAGTACTGCCATAGTGGTTCTGTTGGGTCACTGTCTACAGGGTTAATGTTAGTACTGCCATAGTGGTTCTGTTGGGTCACTGTCTCCAGGGTTAATGTTAGTACTGCCATAGTGGTTCTGTTGGATCACTGTCTCCAGGGATAATGTTAGTACTGCCATAGTGGTTCTGTTGGGTCTCTGTCTCCAGGGTTAATGTTAGTACTGCCATAGTGGTTCTGTTGGATCACTGTCTCCAGGGTTAATGTTAGTACTGCCATAGAGGTTCTGTTGGATCACTGTCTCCAGGGTTAATGTTAGTACTGCCATAGAGGTTCTGTTGGATCACTGTCTCCAGGGTTAATGTTAGTACTGCCATAGTGGTTCTGTTGGATCACTGTCTCCAGGGTTAATGTTAGTACTGCCATAGAGGTTCTGTTGGATCACTGTCTCCAGGGTTAATGTTAGTACTGCCATAGTGGTTCTGTTGGGTCACTGTCTACAGGGTTAATGTTAGTACTGCCATAGTGGTTCTGTTGGGTCTCTGTCTCCAGGGTTAATGTTAGTACTGCCATAGTGGTTCTGTTGGGTCACTGTCTCCAGGGTTAATGTTAGTACTGCCATAGTGGTTCTGTTGGGTCTCTGTCTCCAGGGTTAATGTTAGTAATGCCATAGTGGTTCTGTTGGGTCACTGTCTCCAGGGTTAATGTTAAGTACTGCCATAGTGGTTCTGTTGGATCACTGTCTCCAGGGATAATGTTAGTAATACCATAGTGGTTCTGTTGGATCACTGTCTCCAGGGTTAATGTTAGTACTGCCATAGTGGTTCTGTTGGGTCACTGTCTCCAGGGTTAATGTTAGTACTGCCATAGTGGTTCTGTTGGGTCTCTGTCTCCAGGGTTAATGTTAGTACTGCCATAGTGGTTCTGTTGGGTCTCTGTCTCCAGGGTTAATGTTAGTACTGCCATAGTGGTTCTGTTGGGTCACTGTCTCCAGGGTTAATGTTAGTACTGCCATAGTGGTTCTGTTGGGTCACTGTCTCCAGGGTTAATGTTAGTACTGCCATAGTGGTTCTGTTGGATCACTGTCTCCAGGGTTAATGTTAGTACTGCCATAGTGGTTCTGTTGGGTCACTGTCTCCAGGGTTAATGTTAGTACTGCCATAGTGGTTCTGTTGGATCACTGTCTCCAGGGTTAATGTTAGTACTGCCATAGTGGTTCTGTTGGGTCACTGTCTCCAGGGTTAATGTTAGTACTGCCATAGTGGTTCTGTTGGGTCACTGTCTCCAGGGTTAATGTTAGTACTGCCATAGTGGTTCTGTTGGGTCACTGTCTCCAGGGTTAATGTTAGTACTGCCATAGTGGTTCTGTTGGGTCACTGTCTCCAGGGTTAATGTTAGTACTGCCATAGTGGTTCTGTTGGGTCTCTGTCTCCAGGGTTAATGTTAGTACTGCCATAGTGGTTCTGTTGGATCACTGTCTCCAGGGTTAATGTTAGTACTGCCATAGTGGTTCTGTTGGATCACTGTCTCCAGGGTTAATGTTAGTAATGCCATAGTGGTTCTGTTGGGTCACTGTCTCCAGGGTTAATGTTAGTACTGCCATAGTGGTTCTGTTGGGTCACTGTCTCCAGGGTTAATGTTAGTACTGCCATAGTGGTTCTGTTGGATCACTGTCTCCAGGGTTAATGTTAGTACTGCCATAGTGGTTCTGTTGGGTCACTGTCTCCAGGGTTAATGTTAGTACTGCCATAGTGGTTCTGTTGGGTCTCTGTCTCCAGGGTTAATGTTAGTACTGCCATAGTGGTTCTGTTAGGTCACTGTCTCAAGGGTTAATGTTAGTACTGCCATAGTGGTTCTGTTGGATCACTGTCTCCAGGGTTAATGTCAGTACTGCCATAGTGGTTCTGTTGGGTCGGATTCAGAAAACAGCACCACACCATCTGGGTGTACAAGGAAAGTTGAACTGAATTTAACTGTTTTTTAAACAACAACAACACACAAATCCAGAGCTTTGTGATGCCAATTTCTGAAAACACCGTAGATATTTTACACGACGGGACGGTTTCCCAGACACAGATTAATCTCAGTCCCAGACTATAAGAGGAGTTTTAAGAGTTACTGGTGATTCTCCATTCACCAAGCTTCATAGTCCAAGGACTAGGCTTTAACAATCTGTGTCTGGAACAGCAGCCCTGAAAATGTTAAAAGGAAATTAGTAAGCCCACATACCAGCCTCCGGAAAAAGTCTGTGACTTTCACCTTTGTGGCCATGGGCGTTTCCATCTCTGCCTTGTGCTCCGTTTTAGCTGAGGAGGGAAAACAGGTCTGTTTATTACCACAACACACACAACCTGCCAACGTCCTCTGGGGTTCAGCACGACAGGGAGCGCATGGCCACACTGTAAACATTACAGCATCACAACATCCTGGACCTACTAAACAGCTGTTTTAAAAGGTTATTAGGTTGTTGAAGGTAATTTCACATGAGAACCAACCAGGAAGTTAGATTGTATGTCTAGTCTTACAATCCACACCACCGATGGAACAGACCAATTGTAATGAGGTCCAACAGCCAGACCCCCTCTGTCTCTCTAATGACATGAGGTCCAAGAGCCAGACCCCCTCTGTCTCTCTAATGACATGAGGTCCAACAGCCAGACCCCCTCTGTCTTTCTAATGTAATGAGGTCCAACAGCCAGACCCCCTCTGTCTCTCTAATGACATGAGGTACATTTGACAGTCAGACCCCCTCTGTCTCTCTAATGTAATGAGGTTCAACAGCCAGACCCCCTCTGTCTCTCTAATGACATGAGGTACATTTGACAGTCAGACCCCCTCTGTCTCTCTAATGACATGAGGTACATTTGACAGTCAGACCCCCTCAATTGATTGATTAATTACACAGATGTTGGGGGCTTCACAAATACAATTGATTGATTAATTACACAGATGTTGGGGGCTTCACAAATTCAATTGATTGATTAATTACACAGATGTTGGGGGCTTCACAAATACAATTGATTGATTAATTACACAGATGTTGGGGGCTTCACAAATACAATTGATTGATTGACTCACAGATGATGTCTGGAGCTTTACAAATACATTTGATTGATTGATTGACTCACAGACGATGTCTGGAGCCTCCATGTAGTCTGTGAACTCGTCCTCTCGGTCGTTGTCATTGAACTTGGCCAGGGAACGGTTGTGACTGGCCTGGAGGATGGCCTGGAGCACATCCAGCTTCCTGAGGTGACGACACAGACTATGGATCCTCAGACCCTCCTCATGACCTATCACAGCCCGCCGCAGGTGGGCCTTACCTGGGGAAGGAGAAGGGAGGTGGAGGAGGGAGGAGGAATTAACGGGGAGGTGGAGGAGAGGGAGGTGGAGGAGGGAGGAGGAATTAACGGGGAGGTGGAGGAGAGGAGAGGTGGAGGAGGGAGGAGGAATTAACAGGGAGGTGGAGGAGGGAGGAGGAATTAACGGGGAGGTGGAGGAGAGGGGAGGTGGAGGAGGGAGGAGGAATTAACGGGGAGGTGGAGGAGGGAGGAGGAATTAACGGGGAGGTGGAGGAGGGAGGAGGAATTAACGGGGAGATGGAGGAGAGGGGAGGTGGAGGAGGGAGGAGGAATTAACGGGGAGGTGGAGGAGAGGGAGGTGGAGGAGGGAGAAGGAATTAACGGGGAGGTGGAGGAGAGGGGAGGTGGGGGAGGGAGGAGGAATTAACGGGGAGGTGGAGGAGAGGGGAGGTGGGGGAGGGAGGAGGAATTAACGGGGAGGTGGAGGAGAGGGGAGGTGGGGGAGGGAGGAGGAATTAACGGGGAGGTGGAGGAGAGGGGAGGTGGGGGAGGGAGGAGGAATTAACGGGGAGGTGGAGGAGAGGGGAGGTGGGGGAGGGAGGAGGAATTAACGGGGAGGTGGAGGAGAGGGGAGGTGGAGGAGGGAGAAGAAGAGGTGGAGGGTGGAAAGAGGAAGAGTCATTAAGCCAGGTGAGTAAGTATACAGGTAAAAACTAAATGGATCCCGTTTAGACTCAGACCATATGGTTCCAGGTGATAACGGGGCTATACACACGGGGTACCAGGTGATAACATGGTTATACACACGGGGTACCAGGTGATAACGGGGCTATACACACGGGGTACCAGGTGATAACATGGCTATACACACGGGGTACCAGGTGATAACATGGCTATACACACGGGGTACCAGGTGATAACATGGTTATACACACGGGGTACCAGGTGATAACATGGTTATACACACGGGGTACCAGGTGATAACATGGCTATACACACGGGGTACCAGGTGATAACATGGTTATACACACGGGGTACCAGGTGATAACATGGTTATATACACGGGGTACCAGGTGATAACGGGGCTATACACACGGGGTACCAGGTGATAACGGGGCTATACACACGGGGTACCAGGTGATAACATGGTGTAGAGTCCAGACAGTCAGGGACGATATAAATGACAGTCAGGGTGTAGAGTCCAGACAGTCAGGGACTATATAAATGACAGTCAGGGTGTAGAGTCCAGACAGTCAGGGACTATATAAATGACAGTGTGTAGAGTCCAGACAGTCAGGGACTATATAAATGACAGTGTGTAGAGTCCAGACAGTCAGGGACTATATAAATGACAGTGTGTAGAGTCCAGACAGTCAGGGACTATATAAATGACAGTGTGTAGAGTCCAGACAGTCAGGGACTATATAAATGACAGTGTGTATCTAGACCTAAACCACATAAAGGACCTGTGTAAACACGGTATTGGGTTTGGAGCCTTACCGATGCGTCGTCTCTCCTCTCTCTTCCTGAGGATGTCGAGTGGGGAGCGGCCATCTGGCATGGCATCATACGCCTGGGACAGAGCCTTCTCCTGTTGGTCCTCGTCATCACTGGGCCTCACTGGAAAACACAGAGACAGGAGACAGGGATTAGAAATGGCAACAAAGAGACAGGGATTAGGGACACGGCAACACAGAGACGGGGATTAGGGACACGGCAACACAGAGACAGGGATTAGGGACACGGCAACACAGAGACAGGGATTAGGGACATGGCAACACAGAGACAGGGATTAGGGACATGGCAACACAGAGATGGGGATTAGGGACATGGCAACACAGAGACTAGGACACGGCAACACAGAGACTAGGACACGGCAACACAGAGACTAGGACACGGCAACACAGAGATGGGGATTAGGGACATGGCAACACAGAGACTAGGACACGGCAACACAGAGACTAGGACACGGCAATACAGAGATGGGGATTAGGGACATGGCAACACAGAGACAGGGATTAGGGACATGGCAACACAGAGACAGGGATTAGGGACATGGCAACACAGAGATGGGGATTAGGGACATGGCAACACAGAGACTAGGACACGGCAACACAGAGACTAGAACACGGCAACACAGAGACTAGGACACGGCAACACAGAGACAGGGATTAGGGACATGGCAACACAGAGACAGGGATTAGGAACATGGCAACACAGAGACAGGGATTAGGGACATGGCAACACAGAGACGGGGATTAGGGACATGGCAACACAGAGATGGGGATTAGGGACATGGCAACACAGAGACAGGATTTTAGGGATGTAGCCTTGGCTGTCGGCAGAAAGACAGTGTCGGCAGAAAGACAGTGTCGGCAGAAAGACAGTGTCGGCAGAGGACAGATCCAGTCTGGGACTGTGAGACAGTTTGGTTTGAACAACACAAAGACATGTTACATAAATATTTATAACTGACCAGGTTGGTACAGACTCACTCTACACTACTCTGTCCTCTTTATAAAACTAAAGGTCTCAGTACTCTGAGCTGTTCTGTCTCTCTGTCCTCTTTATTAAATTAAAGGTCTCAGTACTCTGGGCTGTTCTGTCTCTCTGTCCTCTTTATAAATCTAAAGGTCTCAGTACTCTGAGCTGTTCTGTCTCTCTGTCCTCTTTATTAATCTAAAGGTCTCAGTACTCTGGGCTGTTCTGTCTCTCTGTCCTCTTTATTAAATTAAAGGTCTCAGTACTCTGAGAAAGAGGTGAAGTCTGTTCCTGTAAGGTCCAGGAAACTCATCTAGGAACTAACAGAACCAGTCTGCTCCAGTCTGTTCCAGGAAACTCATCTAGTAACTAACAGGCATTTACACATCTCCCTCTCTCCCTCTGGATCGCGCATAGAAGGGATATGATTGGCTAACGGCTGCTGGACTTACGTTGGTGGTCCAATAGCGCAGTAGCCAGGAAGTAGTGTGCCAGTGAACGGTAGTGGTGGGTCTTGACCTGAGCCACGGTGGACCAGAAGAACGGGACGTTGTCCTTGATGGGAGTCTGGCTCATAGACTGGTGAACCTGGTCATAGGTGTCTCCTACCTGAGACGGGGACACAGAGATGTTCTGTTAGAGAACACATCGCAAATGGAACCCTATTCCCTATATGTAGTGCACTACTGTTGACCAGAGCCCTATGGCACCCTATTCCCTATATAGCGCACAACTTTAGACCAGAGCCCTATGGCACCCTATTCCCTATATAGTGCACTACTTTAGACCAGAGCTCTATGGCACCCTATTCCCTATATAGTGCACTACTTTAGACCAGAGCTCTATGGCACCCTATTCCCTATATAGTGCACTACTTTAGACCAGAGGCTTAGGGCACTATATAGGGAATGGGGTTCCACTGCTCTTTAGTCAGACACACCTCAACGGGATATGACAGTGTGATGCCATATCGTCTTAGATGATGGAACCCCTTTCAGCGTTGAGGTGAAACTCTCTCAGATTAACCCCGTTAGGGCAAAGCGTTCAGCGTTGAGGTGAAACTCTCTCAGATTAACCCCGTTAGGGCAAAGCGTTTAGCGTTGAGGTGAAACTCTCTCAGATTAACCCCGTTAGGGCAAAACGTTTAGCGTTGAGGTGAAACTCTCTCAGATTAACCCCATTAGGGCAAAGCGTTCAGCGTTGAGGTGAAACTCTCTCAGATTAACCCCATTAGGGCAAAGCGTTTAGCGTTGAGGTGAAACTCTCTCAGATTAACCCCGTTAGGGCAAAACGTTTAGCGTTGAGGTGAAACTCTCTCAGATTAACCCCGTTAGGGTAAAGCGTTTAGCGTTGAGGTGAAACTCTCTCAGATTAACCCCGTTAGGGTAAAGCGTTTAGCGTTGAGGTGAAACTCTCTCAGATTAACCCCATTAGGGCAAAGCGTTCAGCGTTGAGGTGAAACTCTCTCAGATTAACCCCGTTAGGGCAAAGCGTTTAGCGTTGAGGTGAAACTCTCTCAGATTAACCCCATTAGGGCAAAGCGTTCAGCGTTGAGGTGAAACTCTCTCAGATTAACCCCATTAGGGCAAAGCGTTCAGCGTTGAGGTGAAACTCTCTCAGATTAACCCCGTTAGGGCAAAGCAGATGTGTTGAACGTTGCCCATTGAACATCAACAGACAAATCCATCCATCCATCTATCGATAACAGTGGAACTACATACCTGATTTAATCAAGATCAATCCGTCTGTATCAGCCTATAGACTGTGGGAAAGGACTCAGTATTGTACATGTACCTTGGCAGCCTGTAGACTGTGGGAAAGGACTCAGTATTGTACATGTACCTTGGCAGCCTGTAGACTGTAGGAAAGGACTCAGTATTGTACATGTACCTTGGCAGCCTGTAGACTGTAGGAAAGGACTCAGTATTGATCATGTACCTTGGCAGTCTGTAGACTGTGGGAAAGGACTCAGTATTGTACATGTACCTTGGCAGCCTGTAGACTGTAGGAAAGGACTCAGTATTGTACATGTACCTTGGCAGCCTGTAGACTGTAGGAAAGGACTCAGTATTGTTCATGTACCTTGGCAGTCTGTAGACTGTGGGAAAGGACTCAGTATTGTACATGTACCTTGGCAGCCTATAGACTGTAGGAAAGGACTCAGTATTAATCATGTACCTTGGCAGTCTGTAGACTGTGGGAAAGGACTCAGTATTGTACATGTACCTTGGCAGCCTATAGACTGTAGGAAAGGACTCAGTGTTGTACATGTACCTTGGCAGCCTATAGACTGTGGGAAAGGACTCAGTATTGTACATGTACCTTGGCAGCCTATAGACTGTGGGAAAGGACTCAGTATTGTACATGTACCTTGGCAGCCTGTAGACTGTGGGAAAGGACTCAGTATTGTACATGTACCTTGGCAGCCTGTAGACTGTAGGAAAGGACTCAGTATTGTACATGTACCTTGGCAGCCTGTAGACTGTAGGAAAGGACTCAGTATTGATCATGTACCTTGGCAGTCTGTAGACTGTGGGAAAGGACTCAGTATTGTACATGTACCTTGGCAGCCTATAGACTGTAGGAAAGGACTCAGTATTGATCATGTACCTTGGCAGTCTGTAGACTGTGGGAAAGGACTCAGTATTGTACATGTACCTTGGCAGCCTATAGACTGTAGGAAAGGACTCAGTGTTGTACATGTACCTTGGCAGCCTATAGACTGTGGGAAAGGACTCAGTATTGTACATGTACCTTGGCAGCCTGTAGACTGTAGGAAAGGATTCAGTATTGTACATGTACCTTGGCAGCCTGTAGACTGTAGGAAAGGACTCAGTATTGTACATGTACCTTGGCAGCCTGTAGACTGTAGGAAAGGACTCAGTATTGTACATGTACCTTGGCAGCCTGTAGACTGTAGGAAAGGACTCAGTATTGTTCATGTACCTTGGCAGCCTGTAGGAAAGGACTCAGTATTGTTCATGTACCTTGGCAGCCTGTAGACTGTAGGAAAGGACTCAGTATTGTACATGTACCTTGGCAGCCTGTAGACTGTAGGAAAGGACTCAGTATTGTTCATGTACCTTGGCAGCCTGTAAGAAAGGACTCAGTATTGTACATGTACCTTGGCAGCCTGTAGGAAAGGACTCAGTGTATTGTACATGTACCTTGGCAGCCTGTAGACTGAGGGAAAGGACTCAGTATTGTACATGTACCTTGGCAGCCTGTAGACTGAGGGAAAGGACTCAGTATTGTTCATGTACCTTGGCAGCCTGTAGGAAAGGACTCAGTATTGTACATGTACCTTGGCAGCCTGTAGACTGAGGGAAAGGACTCAGTATTGTACATGTACCTTGGCAGACTGTAGGAAAGGACTCAGTATTGTACATGTACCTTGGCAGCCTATAGACTGAGGGAAAGGACTCAGTATTGTTCATGTACCTTGGCAGCCTGTAGGAAAGGACTCAGTATTGTACATGTACCTTGGCAGCCTGTAGACTGAGGGAAAGGACTCAGTATTGTACATGTACCTTGGCAGCCTGTAGGAAAGGACTCAGTATTGTTCATGTACCTTGGCAGCCTGTAGACTGAGGGAAAGGACTCAGTATTGTACATGTACCTTGGCAGCCTGTAGGAAAGGACTCAGTATTGTACATGTACCTTGGCAGCCTGTAGACTGAGGGAAAGGACTCAGTATTGTACATGTACCTTGGCAGCCTGTAGGAAAGGACTCAGTATTGTTCATGTACATTGGCAGCCTGTAGACTGAGGGAAAGGACTCAGTATTGTACATGTACCTTGGCAGCCTGTAGGAAAGGACTCAGTATTGTTCATGTACCTTGGCAGCCTGTAGACTGTAGGAAAGGACTCAGTATTGATCATGTACCTTGGCAGCCTGTAGGAAAGGACTCAGTATTGTACATGTACCTTGGCAGCCTGTAGACTGTAGGAAAGGACTCAGTATTGTACATGTACCTTGGCAGCCTATAGACTGTAGGAAAGGACTCAGTATTGTTCATGTACCTTGGCAGCCTGTAGGAAAGGACTCAGTATTGTTCATGTACCTTGGCAGCCTGTAGACTGTAGGAAAGGACTCAGTATTGTTCATGTACCTTGGCAGCCTGTAGACTGTGGGAAAGGACTCAGTATTGTACATGTACCTTGGCAGCCTGTAGACTGTAGGAAAGGACTCAGTATTGTACATGTACCTTGGCAGCCTGTAGACTGTAGGAAAGGACTCAGTATTGTACATGTACCTTGGCAGCCTCGTGGGCCATCTTGAGGAGAGAGAAGAACTCATTGCGGATGCCAGACAGAGCGATCTTCTCAAACAGACACTCCTGAGCTTGGGCCAGCATCATCTTGATGAGCATACTGAGCATGGAGGGACTCATGTCATAGCTGGGGGTGTGGGTGAACGTCTCTTTCAGGTGGTGGAGGACTCCTACAGAGGGGGATGGACACAGAGAGAGTGGGTGAGGTGAGTATGGAGGGACTCATGTCATAGCTGGGGGTGAACGTCTACTTCAGGTGGTTCAGGACTCATTTCTAAACATTGCTACCGGATGCAATATATGCTCCAAAACATGCATGTGCCAGTTTTCACGCAAAACTGCATTTATAAAAACGGAACTTAACATGAGAATGTGCTAATCCTTTTATACTCCCGGTACCACAAGTACTCACAGTTTCTAACGTTCGACATTAGGCCGAGGGGCAGTACTGTCCTAGTTTGGGTCGACTGCCGAGGGGCAGTACTGTCCTAGTTTGGGTCGACTGCCGAGGGGCAGTACTGTCCTAGTTTGGGTCGACTGCCGAGGGGCAGTACTGTCCTAGTTTGGGTCGACTGCCGAGGGGCAGTACTGTCCTAGTTTGGGTCGACTGCCGAGGGGCAGTACTGTCCTAGTTTGGGTCGACTGCCGAGGGGCAGTACTGTCCTAGTTTGGGTCGACTGCCGAGGGGCAGTACTGTCCTAGTTTGGGTCGACTGCCGAGGGGCAGTACTGTCCTAGTTTGGGTCGACTGCCGAGGGGCAGTACCGTCCTAGTTTGGGTCGACTGCCGAGGGGCAGTACTGTCCTAGTTTGGGTCGACTGCCGAGGGGCATTACTGTCCTAGTTTGGGTCGACTGCCGAGGGGCAGTACTGTCCTAGTTTGGGTTGACTGTCGAGAGGCAGTACTGTCCTAGTTTGGGTTGACTGCCGAGGGGCAGTACTGTACTGTGGGACATGATGCATGGGAAACTAGAGAAGCCAGAAGAGGACTGGCCACCCCTCATAGCCTGGTTCCTCTCTAGGTTTCTTCCTAGGTTTTGGCCTTTCTAGGGAGTTTTTCCTAGCCACCGTGCTTCTACACCTGCATTGCTTGCTGTTTGGGGTTTTAGGCTGGGTTTCTGTACAGCACTTTGAGATATTAGCTGATGTAAGAAAGGCTTTATAAATACATTTGATTGATTGATTGATTGATTGAGAGTTAAATGGTTCATCTTTACCAGTAGCCAGTCCATAGAGTTTTTCCTGACATGACATTTGAAAACTATGAAATGTTCCCTATAACCAGGGCCCTATTCCCTATAACCAGGGCCCTATTCCCTACATAGTGCACTACTCTTAACCAGGACCCTATTTCCTACATAGTGCACTACTCTTAACCAGGGCCCTATTCCCTATAACCAGGACCCTATTCCCTACATAGAGGGAATAAGGTGTCATGTGAGACACAGCCAACTGGTTCTAGTGTCTCCTCACCTGCAGCTTTCTGGAAGGCTGTGATGGCATCCTGGAGGCCGGAGCCCGTCTGGCGGTTGCAGCGCGTGCCGATCTGGGTGTAGAGGGCGCCGATGTTGAACAGAATACTGGCCTTCTCCAGAGACACGTTCTGCTGGCACACTGGAACACCTGTGAACGAGTCATACCTGGGAGAGAGACAGACAGAAAGGTCACTAGTGGAACCATAACACTGTGTTGACCCCTGGAGAGACCGACAGAGAGGTCACTAGTGGAACCATAACACCATGATGACCCCTGGAGAGACAGACATGTTGACCCCTGGAGAGAGGCCCTCCATCAGTGCTCAGACTGTCCACAATAGGCTGAGAGAGGCTGAACTGAGGGCTTGTAGGCCTGTTGTAAGGCAGGTCCTCGCCAGACATCACCTATGGGTATAAACCCTCCATCAGTGCTCAGACTGTCCGCAATAGGCTGAGAGAGGCTGGACTGAGGGCTTGTAGGCCTGTTGTAAGGCAGGTCCTCACCAGACATCACCTATGGGTATAAACCCTCCATCAGTGCTCAGACTGTCCGCAATAGGATGAGAGAGGCTGGACTGAGGGCTTGTAGGCCTGTTGTAAGGCAGGTCCTCACCAGCAACAACGTTGCCTATGGGCACAAACCCACTGTCGCTAGACCAGACAGGACTGGCAAAAAGTGCATTGGAGACAGTCAGGTGAAGATACTATAGATACCTGGACCCCTGGGCTGGGTCAGACCATGATTGACGGGGCATTGGAGACAGTGAGGTGAAGCTACTACAGATACCTGGACCCCTGGGCTGGGTCAGACCATGATTGACGGGGCATTGGAGACAGTGAGGTGGAACATACCAAGTAAAGAAGATTCCCATCTGGCGGGTAGCGGAGAAGAAGCGGCTCTCCAGTAGAGGTATGTGGCTGAAGTACTTGGCCAGGGTCTCGATGCCGGCGTCATTGCGACTGGGGGTACGACAGGCCTGTGGGTATGGTGGGGAAAGAGGGTCAAAATACAACAAGACCGTTCTCTGTGTGGTGGGTGATTCCATAGAGAACCCAGTTTCACTCGGACAATGTAGATTTCTATGAGACCGATGGTGAAAGTACCTGTCTCAGGTCCATCAGGTCAGCGATCTCCTCCTCGAAGCTGGAGCCATCCTCACTGTAGTGCTCCAGGATGAAGTCCTGGAAAAACACACCAGAACAGAGAGGAGACCATCATCAACACACCAGAACAGAGAGGAGACCATCGTCAACACACCAGAACAGAGAGGAGACCATCGTCAACACACCAGAACAGAGAGGAGACCATCGTCAACACACCAGAACAGAGAGGAGACCATCGTCAACACACCAGAACAGAGAGGAGACCATCGTCAACACACCAGAACAGAGAGGAGACCATCGTCAACACACCAGAACAGAGAGGAGACCATCGTCAACACACCAGAACAGAACAACCCACCCATCAAAACACCACCCACTGTCCTATAGTCACAGACCCATCAAAACACCATCCACTGTCCTATAGAGCCACCGACCCATCAAAACACCATCCACTGTCCTATAGAGCCACCGACCCATCAAAACACCATCCACTGTCCTATAGAGCCACCGACCCATCAAAACACCACCCACTGTCCTATAGAGCCACCGAACCATCAAAACACCATCCACTGTCCTATAGAGTCACCGACCCATCAAAACACCATCCACTGTGTTATAGAGCAACCGACCCATCAAAACACCATCCACTGTCCTATAGAGTCACCGACCCATCAAAACACCATCCACTGTGTTATAGAGCCACCGACCCATCAAAACACCACCCACTGTCCTATAGAGCCACCGACCCATCAAAACACCATCCACTGTGTTATAGAGCCACCGACCCATCAAAACACCACCCACTGTCCTATAGAGCCACCGACCCATCAAAACACCATCCACTGTCCTATAGAGCCACCGACCCATCAAAACACCACCCACTGTGTTATAGAGCCACCGACCCATCAAAACACCATCCACTGTCCTATAGAGCCACCGACCCATCAAAACACCATCCACTGTCCTATAGAGCCACCGACCCATCAAAACACCATCCACTGTGTTATAGAGCCACCGACCCATCAAAACACCATCCACTGTCCTATAGAGCCACCGACCCATCAAAACACCACCCACTGTGTTATAGAGCCAACAGCCCATCAAAACACCAGTCCAGGGTGCTTTAACATGTGTGTACCTGACTTCTCCCAAGACCCAACTTGACCCCTCCCCAGACCCAACCAAACCTGACCCCTCCCCAGACCCAACCAAACCTGACCCCTCCCTAGACCCAACCAAACCTGACCCCTCCCTAGACCCAACCCCTCCCCAGACCCAACCAAACCTGACCCCTCCCTAGACCCAACCAAACCTGTCCCCTCCCCTCCCCAGACCCAACCAAACCTGTCCCCTCCCCTCCCCAGACCCAACCAAACCTGACCTCTCCCCAGAACCAACCAACCTGTCCCCTCCCCAGACTCAACCAAACCTGACCTCTCCCCAGAACCAACCAAACCTGACCCCTCCCCAGACTCAACCAAACCTGACCCCTCCCCAGACTCAACCAAACCTGACCTCTCCCCAGAACCAACCAACCTGTCCCCTCCACAGACTCAACCAAACCTGACCTCTCCCCAGAACCAACCAACCAACCAACCTGTCCCCTCCCCAGACCCAACCAAACCTGACTCCTCCCCAGACCCAACCAAACCTGTCCCCTCTCCTCCCCAGACCCAACCAAACCTGTCCCTGAGCCCTCCCCAGACCCAACCAAACCTGTCCCTGAGCCCTCCCCAGACCCAACCAAACCTGTCCCTGAGCCCTCCCCAGACCCAACCAAACCTGTCCCTGAGCCCTCCCCAGACCAAACCAAACCTGTCCCTGAGCCCACCCCAGACCCAACCATAACCTGCCCCCTCCCCTCCCCAGACCCAACCAAACCTGAGCCCTCCCCAGACCCAACCAAACCTGAGCCCTCCCCAGACCCAACCAAACCTGAGCCCTCCCCAGACCCAACCAACCTGTCCCCTCCCCAGACCCAACCACACCTGACTCCTCCCCAGACCCAACCACACCTGACCCCTCCCCAGACCCAACCACACCTGACTCCTCCCCAGACCCAACCACACCTGAGCCCTCCCCAGACCCAACCAAACCTGTCCCTGAGCCCTCCCCAGACCCAACCAAACCTGTCCCTGAGCCCTCCCCAGACCCAACCAAACCTGTCCCTGAGCCCTCCCCAGACCCAACCAAACCTGTCCCTGAGCCCTCCCCAGACCCAACCAAACCTGTCCCTGAGCCCACCCCAGACCCAACCATAACCTGCCCCCTCCCCTCCCCAGACCCAACCAAACATGTCCCCTCCCCTCCCCAGACCCAACCAAACATGTCCCATCCCCTCCCCAGACCCAACCAAACCTGAGCCCTCCCCAGACCCAACCAAACCTGAGCCCTCCCCAGACCCAACCAAACCTGAGCCCTCCCCAGACCCAACCAAACCTGAGCCCTCCCCAGACCCAACCAAACCTGTCCCCTCCCCAGACCCAACAACACCTGTCCCCTCCCCAGACCCAACCACACCTGTCCCCTCCCCAGACCCAACCACACCTGACCCCTCCCCAGACCCAACCACACCTGTCCCCTCCCCAGACCAAACCACACCTGACCCCTCCCCAGACCCAACCACACCTGACCCCTCCCCAGACCCAACCACACCTGAGCCCTCACCAGACCCAACCAAACCTGAGTCGAACCCAGCATCAGTGTCTCTCTAGCCCCGTGACGATCAGCGTTGTGTCTCCTGACTAGCAACCAGACAGTATGTCACTGACACCTGGTCATTAAAGCTAGTTGATTACAGGCTAGAAGTAGGACTTAACAGACAGATACAGGAAGGCCACGTCTCAAATGGCACCCTATTCCCTAGTGCACTATGTTTGACCAAGGCCCACAAGGAGAGCCCACAAGGGAGAGCCCACAAGGGAGAGCCCACAAGGGAGGCCCACAAGGGAGAGCCCACAAGGGAGAGCCCACAAGGGAGAGCCCACAAGGGAAAGCCCACAAGGGAGAGCCCACAAGGGAGGCCCACAAGGGAGGGCCCACAAGGGAGGCCCACAAGGGAGAGCCCACAAGGGAGAGCCCACAAGGGAGGCCCACAAGGGAGAGCCCACAAGGGAGAGCCCACAAGGGAGAGCCCACAAGGGAGGACCCACAAGGGAGGACCCACAAGGGCTCTGGTCAATCTGGGGAATAGGGTCCCATTTGGGACGTAGCCTAAGTCAATCATCTAGATACTGCCAAGTCCTTATCTGCACCTCACAGCGGTATAAAGGTGACATCATGGTATTCCCCACCACCGGTAGGCTAAGTGTGCGGTTGTCATTTCCTGGTTGACAGAGATGTGACCTAGTTGACAATAATAAAGCTGTTTGCCGAGGGTCAAAACATCACAGGGTTAAACTTGAATCTACTGAACCTGATGAAATGCTGAACAAATGGTTTAGATCCCGATGGCACTGTATTCCCCCGTAGTGCACTACTTTTGACCAGGGGCCAACAGTAGTGCATAAAATAGGGAGTAGGTTGCAATTTGGGACACAACATATTGCTTATATATCCACTACATACTACTGAACAAATGGAGAATAGAGATCGCTGTCAAAGGAATTGTGAAACAGCTGCTGAACCTTCGCTGAATGCCCTGCCTGTAGGTCGGTCTGGATAAGAGAACCTGACTGAACGCATGTCGGTCTGGATAAGAGAACCTGACTGAACGCATGTCGGTCTGGATAAGAGAACCTGACTGAACGCATGTCGGTCTGGATAAGAGAACCTGACTGAACGCATGTCGGTCTGGATAAGAGAACCTGACTGAACGCATGTCGGTCTGGATAAGAGAACCTGACTGAACGCATGTCGGTCTGGATAAGAGAACCTGACTGAACGCATGTCGGTCTGGATAAGAGAACCTGACTGTAGGTCGGTCTGGATAAGAGAACCTGACTTTACGTCGGTCTGGATAAGAGAACCTGACTGAACGCATGTCGGTCTGGATAAGAGAACCTGACTGTAGGTCGGTCTGGATAAGAGAACCTGACTGAACGCATGTCGGTCTGGATAAGAGAACCTGACTTTACGTCGGTCTGGATAAGAGAACCTGACTGAACACATGTCGGTCTGGATAAGAGAACCTGACTGTAGGTCGGTCTGGATAAGAGAACCTGACTTTACGTCGGTCTGGATAAGAGAACCTGACTGTACGTCGGTCTGGATAAGAGAACCTGACTGTGTTGGTCTGGATAAGAGAACATGACTGTGTTGGTCTGGATAAGAGAACATGACTGTGTTGGTCTGGATAAGAAAACCTGACTGTACGTCGGTCTGGATAAGAGAACCTGACTGTAGATCGGCCTGGATAAGAGAACCTGAATGCATGTAGGTCTGGATAAGATGATCTGACTGAATGCATGTCGGTCTGGATAAGAGAACCTGACTGTGTCGGTCTGGATAAGAGAACCTGAATGCATGTAGGTCTGGATAAGATGATCTGAAATGTACAGGTAGTGAAGAAGTAGTGAAACGGAGGTCTGTACTACCTTGAATGACACAGAGAAGTCCATCTCTTTAGTCTCCTTCAGACCCAGCGGGATGAGAGGGATGCTGGAGGTCTCTCTGGAAACAGGAAAGAAGATATCGTTGACATGTGATATTTACCTGTTATACAGTGATGTTAGTGGTGAACAGTGAGGCTCAGAGTTTTACACACATTAACAGACATATTGTTGAGGTGATGTAACAGACAGGTTGGCTGTGTGATGTTAGTGGTGAACAGTGAGGCTCAGAGTTTTACACACATTAACAGACATATTGTTGAGGTGATGTAACAGACAGGTTGACTGTGTGATGTTAGTGGTGAGGCTCAGAGTTTTACACACATTAACATACATATTGTTGAGGTGATGTAACAGACAGGTTTGGCTGTGTGATGTTAGCGGTGAGGCTCAGAGTTGATATCACAAATTAAGTTGAATCCAAACTTCCATTGAAGTCACTTTTTCACTTAGTCTGCCACTGACATCAATACATAACTAAATTAACATTTTAAAGTGGGAGAAAGTTTACATTTGCTCTTCAGATTGCAGGCCAGAGGGAACACCCTTTGACAACAGTCTCTCTTTGCCTACAGACACGCCAACACTGACCCACAATACACTACAACCCAGAGTAAACACCCAGAGGTACCTGGGTCCACCTTACTCACGCCAACACTGCCCCACAATACACTACAACCCAGAGTAAACACCCAGAGGTACCTGGGTCCACCTTACTCACGCCAACACTGACCCACAATACACTACAACCCAGAGTAAACACCCAGAGGTACCTGGGTCCACCTTACTCACGCCAACACTGCCCCACAATACACTACAACCCAGAGTAAACACCCAGAGGTACCTGGGACCAACCTTACTCACGCCAACACTGACCCACAATACACTACAACCCAGAGTAAACACCCAGAGGTACCTGGGACCAACCTTACTCACGCCAACACTGCCCCACAATACACTACAACCCAGAGTAAACACCCAGAGGTACCTGGGACCAACCTTACTCACGCCAACACTGACCCACAATACACTACAACCCAGAGTAAACACCCAGAGGTACCTGGGACCAACCTTACTCACGCCAACACTGACCCACAATACACTACAACACAGAGTAAACACCCAGAGGTACCTGGGTCCACCTTACTCACGCCAACACTGCCCCACAATACACTACAACACAGAGTAAACACCCAGAGGTACCTGGGTCCACCTTACTCACTGGTAATTAACCAGGGATATGTCTGGAACCCTATTCCCTCTGGGTCTGGCACCCTATTCCCTCTGGGTCTGGCACCCTATTCCCTCTGGGTCTGGCACCCTATTCCCTCTGGGTCTGGCACCCTATTCCCCCTGGGTCTGGCACCCTATTCCCCCTGGGTCTGGCACCCTATTCCCCCTGGGTCTGGCACCCTATTCCCTCTGGGTCTAATCAAAAGTAGTGCACATTAGAGGAATAGGGTGCCATTTGGCCGTCAGACCTTCTTACCAGAATTGAAAAAAAGAGAACGTGCTTGGGCCGGTCTCCAGGAGAACATGGTGTCTTAATGAGGAGTGATGTTCTGTTTGTTTCTGGTTGTCATGGAGAACATGGTGTCTTAATGAGGAGTAATGTTCTGTTTGTTTCTGGTTGTCATGGAGAACATGGTGTCTTAATGAGGAGTGATGTTCTGTTTGTTTCTGGTTGTCATGGAGAACATGGTGTCTTAATGAGGAGTGATGTTCTGTTTGTTTCTGGTCGTCATGGAGAACATGGTGTCTTAATGAGGAGTGATGTTCTGTTTGTTTCTGGTCGTCATGGAGAACATGGTGTCTTAATGAGGAGTGATGTTCTGTTTGTTTCTGGTTGTCATGGAGAACATGGTGTCTTAATGGGGAGTGTGTGTCTGCATACAGATGGAGGTGTAGGGTGTTTTCCAGCGGTGGAATAAAAGGACCCAACTGTCATACTTGAGTAAAAGTGAAAGTCACCCAGTAAAATACTACTTGAGTAAAAAAAAGTCTAAAAAGGTATTTTGGTTTTAAAAGTATCAAAAGCGAAAAGGATTTCAACATTCCTTATATTAAGCAAACCAGGGGGCAGCATTTTTATGTTTTATATGCGTGGGTCATCTGCCTCTACCATCGGTTCTATTAGCCAACGTACAATCACTGGATGACAAATTTAGATACGATCATTAAAAACGGTAATATTTTATGTTTCACCGAGTCGTGCCTGAACGACAACGGGGATAACATCAAGCTGGTGGGGTTTTCGTCACATCGGCTAAGACAAGGGGTGGCGATCTGTGTCTATTTGTAAAGAACAGCTGGTGCACGATATCTAATATTAAAGGAAATCTCGAGGTTTTGCTCACCTGAGGTAGAGTATCTCATGATAAGCTGTAGACTACACTATTTACTTAGAGGTATTTATACAGTATATATTTTTTTTCATAGCTTTCCATTTACTACCATAAACCGCACTCAATGAGCTGAATAAGGCAATAAGCAAACAGGAAAAAGCTCATACAGAGGCTGCGCCCCTAGTGGCCGGGGACGTCAATGCAGGGAAACTGAAATCCATTTGACCCAATTTCTACCAGCATGTTAAATGTGCAACCAGAGGGGAAAACCCCCAACTCTAGACCACCTTTCCTACACACAGAGAGAGATACGTACAAAGCTCACCCTCACCCTCCATTTGGCAAATCTGACCACAATTCTGTCCTCCTGATTCCTGCTTACAAGCAAAAACTAAAGCAGGAAGCACCAACTAAGTTCCCATCTAGACGGTGTAGGCCAGCTGTACCCATCTAGACGGTGTAGGCCAGCTGTACCCATCTAGACGGTGTAGGCCAGCTGTACCCATCTAGACGGTGTAGGCCAGCTGTACCCATCTAGACGGTGTAGGCCAGCTGTACCCATCTAGACGGTGTAGGCCAGCTGTAGCCATCTAGACGGTGTAGGCCAGCTGTAGCCATCTAGACGGTGTAGGCCAGCTGTAGCCATCTAGACGGTGTAGGCCAGCTGTAGCCATCTAGACGGTGTAGGCCAGCTGTACCCATCTAGACGGTGTAGGCCAGCTGTACCCATCTAGACGGTGTAGGCCAGCTGTACCCATCTAGACGGTGTAGGCCAGCTGTACCCATCTAGATGGTGAGACACACAAAAACGTCTCACAACTGTGAGCTGCTGACCGAGGACGCTAACTTCCTCATCAGACATATGAGTGGGTGTAAATCTTGGGAGCTCACTGGTTCCTCATCCATAATCTTTGGTTTTCTGTTCTCAACCAGACAGGCCGGTTTCTTTTCCTCGCTCTGTTGCTCTCTCTCTCACCAGCTCTTTGTTTTTGATGTGAAGCCTCTGAGCTGCTGTGGTGCCCGTCAGACTAATCAAAGCCCTCCGCATTCCACAGCAATGTGCGCATTTTGTGTTTACTTAGTTTCACAGTGTTTTATTTAAAGGCCCAGTTGACTGTAGTGTATTTAGGTTCAGTGTTTTATTTAAAGGCCCAGTTGACTGTAGTGTGTTTAGATTCACAGTGTTTTATTTAAAGGCCCAGTTGACTGTAGTGTGTTTAGGTTCACAGTGTTTTATTTAAAGGCCCAGTTGACTGTAGTGTGTTTAGGTTCACAGTGTTTTATTTAAAAGGCCCAGTTGACTGTAGTGTGTTTAGGTTCATAGTGTTTTATTTAAAGGCCCAGTTGACTGTAGTGTGTTTAGGTTCAGTGTTTTATTTAAAGGCCCAGTTGACTGTAGTGTGTTTAGGTTCACAGTGTTTTATTTATGTGCCATCAAACCCCTGCAACTAATCCAGAACCCTGCAGTCCGCCTTGTGCTCAACCCTCTCAAGTTCTCCCATGTCTCCCCGCTCCTCCACACACAAAGGGGCGCTGTTTAAAGGGGCGTCGTTATAAAGGGGATCTGTTTAAAGGGGATCTGTTTAAAGGGGCGCTGTTTAAAGGGGCGCTGTTTAAAGGGGCGCTGTTTAAAGGGGCGCTGTTTAAAGGGGATCTGTTTAAAGGGGCGCTGTTTAAAGGGGATCTGTTTAAAGGGGCGCTGTTTAAAGGGGCGCTGTTTAAAGGGGCGCCGTTTAAAGGGGATCTGTTTAAAGGGGATCTGTTTAAAGGGGCGCTGTTTAAAGGGGATCTGTTTAGAGGGGATCTGTTTAGAGGGGATCTGTTTAAAGGGGCGCTGTTTAAAGGGGCGCTGTTTAAAGGGGCGCTGTTTAAAGGGGATCTGTTTAAAGGGCCGCTGTTTAAAGGGGATCTGTTTAAAGGGGCGCTGTTTAAAGGGGCGCTGTTTAAAGGGGATCTGTTTAGAGGGGATCTGTTTAAAGGGGCGCTGTTTAAAGGGGCGCTGTTTAAAGGGGATCTGTTTAAAGGGGATCTGTTTAAAGGGGATCTGTTTAAAGGGGATCTGTTTAAAGGGGATCTGTTTAAAGGGGATCTGTTTAAAGGGGCGCCGTTTAAAGGGACACAATTTTAAAGGGACACCATTTTAAAGGGACACCATTTTAAAGGGACGCCGTTTTAAAGAGACGCCGTTTACTCACTGGATGTTCTGGTAGACCTCCACGGAGCTGTTGAGCCCCTCCAGTTGTTCCATGAGCAGCTGCAGGTTAGAGTTTATATAGCTCAGCTCCAGAACGACCATATCACACACTTTGTTGTTGGAGGTCGCCCTGGAGACGGGAAGAGAAAAGGAAAGGCATGTTAGCGTTCACAATACAGAACTGAAGAAAAGGGTTGTGGGAGAATACGAGAATTTATTTTTTAAGCATTTAAAATACAAACTTTGACAGACAGGACTGAGCTGTCAGACAGGACTGAGCTGTCAGACAAGACTGAGCTGTCAGACAGGACTGAGCTGTCAGACAGGACTGAGCTGTCAGACAGGACTGAGCTGTCAGACAGGACTGAGCTGACAGACAGGACTGAGCTGACAGACAGGACTGAGCTGTCAGACAGGACTAAGCTGACAGACAGGACTGAGCTGTCAGACAGGACTGAGCTGTCAGACAGGACTGAGCTGTCAGACAGGACTGAGCTGACAGACAGGACTGAGCTGTCAGACAGGACTGAGCTGTCAGACTGAGGTAAATTATTATAGGTTGTTTACACCCCTGCCACTATCTCCCGGGGGGGGGGGGGGCTGTACCACCCCTGCCACTATCTCCCGGGGGGGCTGTACCACCCCTGCCACTATCTCCCGGGGGGGCTGTACCACCCCTGCCACTATCTCCCGGGGGGGCTGTACCACCCCTGCCACTATCTCCGGGGGGGCTGTACCACCCCTGCCACTATCTCCCGGGGGACTGTACCACCCCTGCCACTATCTCCCGGGGGACTGTACCACCCCTGCCACTATCTCCCGGGGGGCTGTACCACCCCTGACACTATCTCCCGGGGGACTGTACCACCTCCTGACACTATCTCCCGGGGGACTGTACCACCCCTGCCACTATCTCCCGGGGGGCTGTACCACCCCTGCCACTATCTCCCGGGGGGGGGGCTGTACCACCCCTGCCACTTATCTCCCGGGGGACTCTTACAAGAAGCTGTGAAGACTGCCCCCACCTTGACTTTTTACATATATCTTGGTTTACGTACGGAAGGAGGGAAGGACAGACCTACAATTATGGCTGTCAGATCTTTAGGTCACAGAGCACACGGGGGCCCCGTGGGTCACAGAGCACACGGGGGCCCCGTGGGTCACAGAGCACACGGGGGCCTCGTGGGTCACAGAGCACACGGGGGCCTCGTGGGTCACAGAGCACACGGGGGCCCCGTGGGTCACAGAGCACACGGGGGCCTCGTGGGTCACAGAGCACACGGGGGCCTCGTGGGTCACAGAGCACACGGGGGCCACGTGGTCTCTCTGAAGCTCTGTGTTGTTGTGGGCCAACAATACAGATGAGGCCCAGACTTGATGGATCCCTACCCAGGCAGTGGGGCACTAAGATACACCCAGAATGGGTGGGACAGGAAGACTGATGCCCTCTGGGACCAGAGAGTAATGGGCTAGTGGGGCCTGACCCATGAAGGAGACAGAGGACTGACTGACTGGAGACAGAGGACTGACTGACTGACTGGAGACAGAGGACTGACTGGAGACAGAGGACTGACTGACTGACTGGAGACAGAGGACTGACTGGAGACAAGGCGAGGTCCATGGGAACTGCTCAGTTGAGACATAGTCCCAAATGTCAGATGGCACTCTATTCTCTCTATAGTGCACTACTTTTGACCAGGGCCAGTGTTCCATTTGGGACACGGCTAGATGAGGTTTCCTGACCTGGCTCTGATATTGGCCTAGATGGGTCAGGGGAGAGGATTCATCTCATCACCACAGTTCATATACAGTCACACACCAATACATGGAAACACTTAGACCCTAATGAGTGGTGTGGTGGAGCTACAGCCATTCTCCTGAATCTGCACCTTTTATATTTTGGCATAAATTCCATGTATTTCCAGGGTTTTTGAGAAGGACCTCTAACAGAGAGGAAGTGAAGGACCCCTGAGGTCAGACTAGATACAGTGGGGTTCAAATGGTACCCTATTCACTATATAGTGCACTACTTTACACCAGGGCCCATAGGGCTCAAGCCAATAGTAGTGCACTATATATGGAATAGGGAGCCATTATGGACGCATCCATAATGACAGACCCCGACTCCGGAAAGTCAGTTCACACAGTAGGGAAACAGTAGAGACAGGAGAGACAGTAAGAACAGTAGAGAGACAGTAAGAACAGAGAGACAGTAAGAACAGTAGAGAGACAGTAAGAACAGTAGAGAGACAGTAAGAGCAGTAGAGAGACAGTGGAGAGACAGTAAGAACAGTAGAGAGAGTAAGAGCAGTAGAGAGACAGTAAGAACAGTAGAGAGACAGTAAGAACAGTAGAGAGACAGTAAGAGCAGTAGAGAGACAGTAGAGAGACAGTAAGAACAGTAGAGACAGTAGAGATACAGTAAGAACAGTAGAGAGACAGTAAGAACAGTAGATAGACAGTAAGAACAGAAAGAGAGTAAGAACAGTAGATAGACAGTAAGAACAGTAGAGACAGTAAGAGCAGTAGAGAGACGGTAAGAACAGTAGAGAGACAGTAAGAACAGTAGAGACAGTAAGAGCAGTAGAGAGACAGTAGAGAGACAGTAAGAACAGTAGAGAGACAGTAAGAACAGAAAGACAGTAAGAACAGAAAGACAGTAAGAGCAGTAGAGAGACAGTAAGAACAGTAGAGAGACAGTAAGAACAGAAAGACAGACAGTAGAGAGACGGTAAGAGCAGTAGAGAGACGGTAAGAGCAGTAGAGAGACGGTAAGAGCAGTAGAGAGACGGTAAGAGCAGTAGAGAAACAGTAGAGAGACAGTAAGAGCAGTAGAGAGACGGTAAGAGCAGTAGAGAGACGGTAAGAACAGTAGAGAGACGGTAAGAGCAGTAGAGAGACGGTAAGAGCAGTAGAGAGACGGTAAGAGCAGTAGAGAGACGGTAAGAGCAGTAGAGAGACAGTAAGAGCAGTAGAGAGACAGTAAGAGCAGTAGACAGACAGTGGAGATGGTAAACACGGTAGAGAGACAGGAGAGAGACAGTAGAGACCAGTGGATTATTATCAGGGAGTGACTCCACATAAATAAACCTGGACAAACCAGTCGGTCTGGTCGGTACACTTCTTTACCTGCTGCTAGGAGAGAGGAGGAACGTAGAACTACTGAAACCTGACAACAGACGGGCGAAGAAAGAAAGAGAGAGAGACAGGTGAGAGAGGCCAGAGAGGCCAGAGAGCCCAGAGAGGCCAGGTGAGGGTATATGGGAGGACAGAGAGAGGCCAGGTGAGGGCATAGGGGAGGACAGAGAGAGATGTCAGGTGAGGGTATAGGGGAGGACAGAGAGAGAGGCCAGGTGAGGGTATAGGGGAGGACAGAGAGAGAGGCCAGGTGAGGGTATAGGGGAGGACAGAGAGAGAGGCCAGGTGAGGGTATAGGGGAGGACAGAGAGAGGCCATGTGAGGGTATAGGGGAGGACAGAGAGAGAGGCCAGGTGAGGGTATAGGGGAGGACAGAGAGACAGAGAGACAGAGACCAGGTGAGGGTATAGGGGAGGACAGAGAGAGGCCAGGTACGGGTATAGGGGAGGACAGAGAGAGGCCAGGTGAGGGTATAGGGGAGGACAGAGAGAGAGGGAGAGGCCAGGTGAGGGTATAGGGGAGGACAGGGAGAGAGAGTGAGGGTGTAGGGGAGGACAGAGAGAGGCCAGGTAAGGGTATAGGGGAGGACAGAGAGAGGCCAGGTGAGGGTATAGGGGAGGACAGAGAGAGAGGCCAGGTGAGGGTATAGGGGAGGACAGAGAGAGAGGCCAGGTGAGGGTATAGGGGAGGACAGAGAGAGAGGCCATGTGAGGGTATAGGGGAGGACAGAGAGAGAGGCCATTTGAGGGTATAGGGGAGGACAGAGAGAGAGGCCAGGTGAGGGTATAGGGGAGGACAGAGAGACAGGCCAGGTGAGGGTATAGGGGAGGACAGAGAGACAGAGAGACAGAGACAGAGACAGAGAGAGAGAGAGACCAGGTGAGGGTATAGGGGAGGACAGAGATAGGCCAGGTGAGGGTATAGGGGAGGACAGAGAGAGAGGGAGAGGCCAGGTGAGGGTATAGGGGAGGACAGGGAGAGAGAGTGAGGGTGTAGGGGAGGACAGAGAGAGGCCAGATGAGGGTATAGGGGAGGACAGAGAGAGAGGGAGAGGCCAGGTGAGGGTATAGGGGAGGACAGAGAGACAGAGAGAGGCCAGGTGAGGGTTTAGGGGAGGACAGAGTGAGAGGGAGAGGCCAGGTGAGGGAATAGGGGAGGACAGAGAGACAGAGACAGAGACAGAGAGAGAGAGACCAGGTGAGGGTATAGGGGAGGACAGAGAGAGGCCAGGTACGGGTATAGGGGAGGACAGAGAGAGGCCAGGTGAGGGTATAGGGGAGGACAGAGAGAGAGGGAGAGGCCAGGTGAGGGTATAGGGGAGGACAGGGAGAGAGAGTGAGGGTGTAGGGGAGGACAGAGAGAGGCCAGGTAAGGGTATAGGGGAGGACAGAGAGAGGCCAGGTGAGGGTATAGGGGAGGACAGAGAGAGAGGCCAGGTGAGGGTATAGGGGAGGACAGAGAGAGAGGCCAGGTGAGGGTATAGGGGAGGACAGAGAGAGAGGCCATGTGAGGGTATAGGGGAGGACAGAGAGAGAGGCCATTTGAGGGTATAGGGGAGGACAGAGAGAGAGGCCAGGTGAGGGTATAGGGGAGGACAGAGAGACAGGCCAGGTGAGGGTATAGGGGAGGACAGAGAGACAGAGAGACAGAGAGACAGAGACAGAGAGAGAGAGAGACCAGGTGAGGGTATAGGGGAGGACAGAGATAGGCCAGGTGAGGGTATAGGGGAGGACAGAGAGAGAGGGAGAGGCCAGGTGAGGGTATAGGGGAGGACAGGGAGAGAGAGTGAGGGTGTAGGGGAGGACAGAGAGAGGCCAGATGAGGGTATAGGGGAGGACAGAGAGAGAGGGAGAGGCCAGGTGAGGGTATAGGGGAGGACAGAGAGACAGAGAGAGGCCAGGTGAGGGTTTAGGGGAGGACAGAGTGAGAGGGAGAGGCCAGGTGAGGGAATAGGGGAGGACAGAGAGAGAGGGAGAGGCCAGGTGAGGGAATAGGGGAGGACAGAGAGAGGCCAGGTGAGGGAATGGGGGAGGACAGAGAGAGAGGGAGAGGCCAAGTGAGGGTATAGGGGAGGGCAGAGAGAGAGGGAGAGGCCAGGTGAGGGTTTTGGGGAGGACAGAGAGCGAGAGAGGCCAGGTAAGGGTATAGGGGAGGACAGAGAGAGAGGGAGAGGCCAGGTGAGGGTATAGGGGAGGACAGAGAGAGAGGGAGAGGCCAGGTGAGGGTTTTGGGGAGGACAGAGGAGTAAATACAGGTCACCTTTGTAGTCCACCTGCCTCTCTCCCCCTGCCACTCCCCAGGAGTCAGGAATGCTGTTTGCATTCCAGCCAGGTAGAAAAGACAGGTGGAACATCATCTCTTCAGACCTGCTTAATGTTTTGAAAGTTCAAAGTCCCCTACAAAATAAATATAATAGAATAATTTACGCCATTTAGCAGGCACTTTTATCCAACGTAAATTACAGTAATGCGTGCATCCATTTTGTTTTTTTTTACATATGTGTGGTCCCTGGAATCAAACCCACTATCCTGGTATTACAAGCACCATGCTCTACCACCTGATCTCCAGAGGACCACCTAAATCCTTAGGCATACATGTTGGAATAATGCATCTTAACCAGCCAAGAAAACATACAAGTACCTGAAACTTCAATACACAGTCTCTCTGCACCTACTCATTGGTTTTACCTGCTGCAGTGTTGGCAGACGAACACACACACACCGCTGAGTTAATCTTCTGGCCCCAAGTCATTACCCACTGTGGACTGGGCCAAGGAGGGCTAGCAGTTAGCCTGTAAATACTGGGAGGAATGCAGGGTTCTCTGAAGCTGACAGGCTGCTCCAGTACAGCCTCATGTCATCTCAGTACCTGAGATCAGGTCAGGGTTAATCTCAGTACCTGAGATCAGGTCAGGGTTCATCTCAGTACCTTAGATCAGGTCAGGGTTCATCTCAGTACCTTAGATCAGGTCAGGGTTCAGACAGAGAGAGAGAGACTGGTCCCCAAGTCCTTACCCACTGTGGACTGGGCCAAGGAGGGCTAGTAGTTAGCCTGTAAATACTGGGAGGAATGCAGGGTTCTCTGAAGCTGACAGGATGCTCCAGTACAGCCTCATGTCATCTTAGTACCTTAGATCAGGTCAGGGTTCATCTCAGTACCCCAGGTCAGATACCTACCAATCCCCCCACCACTAGATACCTACCAATCCCCCCACCACCACCACTAGATACCTACCAATCCCCCCCCACCACTAGATACCTACCAACCCCCCCCCCCACCACTAGATACCTACCAATCCCCCCCACCACTAGATACCTGCCAATCCCCCGCACCACTAGATACCTACCAATCCCCCGCACCACTAGATACCTACCAATCCCCCGCACCACTAGATACCTACCAATCCCCCCACCACCACCACTAGATACCTACCAATCCCCCCCCCCACCACTAGATACCTACCAATCCCCCCCCACCGCTAGATACCTACCAATCCCCCCCCCACTACTAGATACCTACCAATCCCCCCGCCCACCACTAGATACCTACCAATCCTCCCCACCACTAGATACCTGCCAATCCCCCCCACTACTAGATACCTACCAATCCCCCCCACCACTAGATACCTACCAATCCTCCCCACCACTAGATACCTACCAATCCCCCCCACCACTAGATACCTACCAATCCCCCCCACCACTAGATACCTACCAATCCTCCCCACCACTAGATACCTACCAATCCCCCCACCACTAGATACCTACCAATCCCCCCACCACTAGATACCTACCAATCCCCCCACCACTAGATACCTACCAATCCCCCCACCACTAGATACCTACCAATCCCCCCACCACTAGATACCTACCAATCCCCCCACCACTAGATACCTACCAATCCCCCCACCACTAGATACCTACCAATCCCCCCACCACTAGATACCTACCAATCCCCCCCACCACTAGATACCTACCAATCCCCCCACCACTAGATACCTACCAATCCTCCCATCACCTACCAATCCCCCAACCACCTACCAATCCCCCCCACCACCTACCAATCCCCCCCACCACTAGATACCTACCAATCCCCCCACTACTAGATACCTAGTCATTCATGCTTTCTTTCTCCAGAATGCTGAATACTTGTTTCCATACATGTGATTCACTTCTATACTAAAACAAAGGACATTAATGCACAATCTCTTCATTTGACCTTCCCCAGTTCCCTCTCTGTTAATGAATCTCAACGTAACCCCGGGGTCAGATCTGCAGGTCTTCAGGCCCACAGGGCTGAACAGACAATTCCTGTGTGTAGAAATCAGTAAGTAGTTTGACCTCTAACCCCCTCCACTAACCCGGGGCAGGGGGTGACAGAGACAGGAGGAAGGGGTGAGCGACAGGCTGACCACCCACTTACAGAGCACACCTAGCCTTCTCTGTCCCAAACTACAGTAGGTAACACCCGTTCTCCTGGTGGCGTTAGAGCAGAGCGGCCATGTTGTTACTCAGCTTCCTCCAACCTGCCGGCCGGCTGGTTCTGTTACTGTAGCTAGAAAGAGCCTGTCTGACAGTCATTTCCCCTAGCACACCACGGTCCACACCACGGTCCACAAGCGTGACAACGGCCTGATTTAAATACAGCAAAAAATACTAAATAATCTAACATCTTTCATTGGGAGGGGAGGGAGACTAGAGCATTCAGAAGACTGTCAGGCTGATCCAAGGTACCTCAGTAAGGACTAGCCTATAGACTGTCAGGCTGATCCAAGGTACCTCAGTAAGGACTAGCCTATAGACTATTCAGCAGACTGTCAGGCTGATCCAAGGTACCTCAGTAAGGACTAGCCTATAGACTGTTCAGCAGACTCAGGCTGATCCAGGTACCTCAGTAAGGACTAGCCTATAGACTAGACTGTTCAGAAGACTGTCAGGCTGATTGATCCAAGGTACCTCAGTGAGGACTAGCCTATAGACTGACTGTCAGGCTGATCCAAGGAACCTCAGTAAGGACTAGCCTATAGACTGTTCAGCAGACTGTCAGGCTGATCCAGGTACCTCAGTAAGGACTAGCCTATAGACTGTTCAGCAGACTGTCAGGCTGATCCATATACTGGACAGTGTACTCCATGTACTCCAGAACGTATTTTGAATTAGGTTGAATTTGATATATGGTGCTGTATGAGAGCATTCCTGTGGCCAAGCCTCTCCTAGCCCATACTCCCAACGCTCCATACCCCAGCTGCAGCCATCATGACCTCTACTGGAATCATATTACAGCCTGTTCATATCAGCTCCTCCTAGCTGCCACAGGCCTCAGCCAAACCACAAGGGGAGAGGAGGAGACACAGTGAGGAGGGGAGAGGAGGAGGGGAGAGGAGGAGGAGAGGAGGAGACACAGTGAGGAGGGGAGAGGAGGAGACACAGTGAGGAGGGGAGAGGAGAGGAGGAGGGGAGAGGAGGAGGAGAGGAGGAGGGGAGAGGAGGAGGAGGAGACACAGTGAGGAGGGGAGAGGAGGAGGAGGAGACAGTGAGGAGGGTTAGAGGAGGAGGGGAGAGGAGGAGGGGAGAGGAGGAGGAGACACAGTGAGGAGGGGAAAGGAGGAGGAGGAGAGGAGGAGACAGTGAGGAGGGGAGAGGAGGAGGGGAGAGGAGGAGGAGACACAGTGAGGAGGGGAGAGGAGGAGGAGAGAGGAGGAGGGGAGAGGAGGAGACACAGTGAGGAGGGGAGGAGGAGACACAGTGAGGAGGGGAGAGGAGGAGGAGGAGACACAGTGAGGAGGGGAGAGGAGGAGACACAGTGAGGAGGGGAGGAGGAGACACAGTGAGGAGGGGAGGAGGAGACAGTGAGGAGGGGAGAGGAGGAGGGGAGAGGAGGAGACAGTGAGGAGGGGAGAGGAGGAGACACAGTGAGGAGGGGAGAGGAGACAGTGAGGAGGGGAGAGGAGGAGGGGAGAGGAGAGGAGGAGACACAGTGAGGAGGGGAGAGGAGGAGGAGGAGAGGAGGAGACACAGTGAGGAGGGGAGAGGAGGAGACACAGTAAGGAGGGGAGAGGAGGAGGGGAGAGGAGAGGAGGAGGAGACACAGTGAGGAGGGGAGAGGAGGAGGGGAGAGGAGAGGAGGAGGAGACACAGTGAGGAGGGGAGAGGAGGAGGGGAGAGGAGGAGACATTGAGGAGGGGAGAGGAGGAGACACAGTGAGGAGGGGAGAGGAGGAGGAGAGAGGAGACAGTGAGGAGGGGAGAGGAGAGGAGGAGACACAGTGAGGAGGGGAGAGGAGGAGGAGGAGAGGAGGAGACACAGTGAGGAGGGGAGAGGAGGAGACACAGTAAGGAGGGGAGAGGAGGAGGGAGAGGAGAGGAGGAGGAGACACAGTGAGGAGGGGAGAGGAGGAGGGGAGAGGAGAGGAGGAGGAGACACAGTGAGGAGGGGAGAGGAGGAGGGGAGAGGAGGAGGAGAGAGGACGAGGAGAGAGGAGACACAGTGAGGAGAGGAAGAGGAGAGAGGAGAGGAGGAGGAGTGAGGAGAGGAGGAGACACAGTGAGGAGGGGAGAGGAGGAGACACAGTGAGGAGGGGACAGTGAGGAGAGGACACAGTGAGGAGGGGAGAGGAGAGGAGGAGGAGTGAGGAGAGGAGGAGACACAGTGAGGAGGGGAGAGGAGGAGACACAGTGAGGAGGGGACAGTGAGGAGAGGACACAGTGAGGAGAGGACACAGTGAGGAGAGGACACAGTGAGGAGAGGACACAGTGAGGAGAGGACACAGTGAGGAGAGGACACAGTGAGGAGAGGAGAGTAGGAGGGGGGGAGAGGGAGGGTAACAAAGCTGCTGTTGACGTCAAAGAGATTTGTCACACTGTGGCACGGAGCCTTTGTCCGCCTTTGTCCGCCTTGCACCATGGCAACGGACAACACACTAAACAGGCCAGGTCACCGGGGCAACTGATTATCTAGGTATCATTATCTGTGTTTACTAACCTGGACCATACACACAGAGAGAGAGGCATTCTGGGAAAACACAGAATAACAGCCTCACCTCAACACAAATCAAATACATAACTTTATTGGCAACCTTGGAGTTTACAAATCTTATTTCCTGAGGCATACGGACCACTAATGAAGATGACAGGGGGCTCCAGGCCCAGAATCTGAGTCAGACAAGAACCGGAGAAAAATACCGTCAAGATGGGTCTCTAGGTTTATTAAAACGCCAGTTCACAGTGGGTCCCCAGTTCATAAAATGCCAGTTCACGGTGGGTCCCCAGTTCACAGTGGGTCCCCAGTTCACGGTGGGACTCCAGGTTTATTAAAACACCAGTTCACGGTGGGACTCCAGGTTTATTAAAACACCAGTTCACAGTGGGTCCCCAGGTTTATTAAACACCAGTTCACAGTGGGTCCCCAGTTCACGGTGGGTCCCCAGTTCACGGTGGGTCCCCAGTTCACGGTGGGTCCCCAGTTCACGGTGGGTCCCCAGTTCACGGTGGGTCCCCAGTTCACAGTGCAGTTCAACTGCATTGCTTGCCGTTTGGGGTTTTAGGCTGGGTTTCTGTACAGCACTTTGAGATATCAGCTGATGTAAGAAGGGCTTTATAAAAATACATGTGACTGAATGACTAGCTGACTGACTGACTGACTGGCTGACTGACTGACTGACTGGCTGACTGGCTGACTGGCTGACTGGCTGACTGGCTGGCTGACTGGCTGGCTGACTGGCTGGCTGACTGGCTGACTGGCTGGCTGGCTGACTGGCTGGCTGACTGACTGGCTGGCTGACTGACTGGCTGGCTGACTGGCTGACTGGCTGACTGACTGGCTGACTGACTGGCTGACTGACTGACTGACTGGCTGACTGACTGGCTGGCTGACTGGCTGGCTGACTGGCTGGCTGACTGACTGGCTGACTGGCTGACTGGCTGGCTGACTGACTGGCTGGCTGGCTGGCTGACTGACTGGCTGGCTGACTGGCTGACTGACTGGCTGACTGGCTGACTGACTGGCTGACTGACTGGCTGACTGACTGGCTGACTGACTGGCTGACTGACTGGCTGGCTGACTGGCTGGCTGACTGACTGGCTGACTGGCTGACTGGCTGGCTGACTGGCTGACTGGCTGGCTGGCTGGCTGGCTGGCTGACTGACTGGCTGGCTGACTGGCTGACTGGCTGACTGGCTGACTGGCTGACTGGCTGACTGGCGACACTCTGTTCGGAGGTGTTGAGTAATGTCGGCTAGAAAACATTCCTCCCGGGTGTCTCTGAGCTACGAGGAATGTTTGGCCTTTCAGTCGCTGTTTGATCTCAAGGAGCTTCCAACAGTTGAGACTGTGGTGACAGAGGGGTGACAGAGGGGTGACAGAGGGGTGACAGAGGGGTGACAGAGGGCTGACAGACAGAGAGGACTGAAACCCTTCGACAACAACAACGTGTCCCTATCCTCTACATATTCAGGCCCTGCTGAACGGACTAAGGTTACTACTGTAATAACTTGATTAGTTGTTCACAACATCCGGAGACGTCTGCATGGATGGGTTGGAGGCTGGGACACGGACTTACCATACAGGGCTCTTCTCTAATGGGACACTGTCCTTACCATACAGGGCTCTTCTCTAATGGAGGCTGGGACACTGTCCTTACCATACAGGGCTCTTCTCTAATGGAGGCTGGGACACTGTCCTTACCATACAGGGCTCTTCTCTAATGGAGGCTGGGACACTGTCCTTACCATACAGGGCTCTTCTCTAATGGAGGCTGGGACACTGACTTACCATACAGGGCTCTTCTCTAATGGAGGCTGGGACACTGTCCTTACCATACAGGGCTCTTCTCTAATGGAGGCTGGGACACTGACTTACCATACAGGGCTCTTCTCTAATGGAGGCTGGGACACTGTCCTTACCATACAGGGCTCTTCTTTAATGGAGGCTGGGACACTGTCCTTACCATACAGGGCTATTCTTTAATGGAGGCTGGGACACTGTCCTTACCATACAGGGCTCTTCTCTAATGGAGGCTGGGACACTGACTTACCATACAGGGCTCTTCTCTAATGGAGGCTGGGACACTGTCCTTACCATACAGGGCTCTTCTCTAATGGAGGCTGGGACACTGACTTACCATACAGGGCTCTTCTCTAATGGAGGCTGGGACACTGTCCTTACCATACAGGGCTCTTCTTTAATGGAGGCTGGGACACTGTCCTTACCATACAGGGCTCTTCTTTAATGGAGGCTGGGACACTGTCCTTACCATACAGGGCTCTTCTCTAATGGAGGCTGGGACACTGTCCTACCATACAGGGCTCTTCTCTAATGGAGGCTGGGACACGGACTTACCATACAGGGCCTGCAGTGTGTGTCTTCCTGTTAGTGTACGTGTGAGAGGCTGTGTGTGTGAGACTGTGTGTGTGTGTATGAGGCTGTGTGTTAGACTGTGTGTGTGTGTGTGTGTGTGTGTGTGTGTGTGTGTGTGTGTGTGTGTGTGTGTGTGTTAGACTGTGTGTTAGACTGTGTGTGTTAGACTGTGTGTGTGTGTGTTAGACTGTGTGTTAGACTGTGTGTTAGACTGTGTGTGTGTGTGTGTGTTAGACTGTGTGTGTGTGTGTGTTAGACTGTGTGTTAGACTGTGTGTTAGACTGTGTGTGTGTGTGTTAGACTGTGTGTTAGACTGTGTGTGTGTGTGAGTGTGTGTGTGTGTGTGTGTGTGTTAGACTGTGTGTGTGTGTGTGTGTGTGTGTGTGTACGTACCTTAGTAAGTTCTCTGCCCCAGCTCTCATCCTCATCTGTCTAATGATCTGTTGGTTGAGACTGGCTCTCTCATTCTGCAGCTTGGAGCGGCCCGTCAGGGCTAGTGGGTTACATCCCTACAGAAAAGAGAGGAGAACAGAGGACATTAGTATCTGAGGACCCTTCTGTCAGGGCTAGTAGGTTACATCCCTACAGAACAGACAGGAGAACAGAGGACATTAGTATCTGAGGACCCTTCTGTCAGGGCTAGTGGGTTACATCCCTACAGAACAGACAGGAGAACAGAGGACCCTTTTGTCAGGGCTAGTGGGTTACATCCCTACAGAACAGAGAGGAGAACAGAGGACCCTTCTGTCAGAACTAGTGGGTTACATCCCTACAGAACAGAGGACCCTTCTGTCAGGGCTAGTGGGTTACATCCCTACAGAACAGAGGACCCTTCTGTCAGGGCTAGTGGGTTACATCCCTACAGAACAGAGGACCCTTCTGTCAGGGCTAGTGGGTTACATCCCTACAGAACAGAGGACCCTTCTGTCAGGGCTAGTGGGTTACATCCCTACAGAACAGAGGACCCTTCTGTCAGGGCTAGTGGGTTACATCCCTACAGAACAGACAGGAGAACAGAGGACATTAGTATCAGAGGACCCTTCTGTCAGGGCTAGTGGGTTACATCCCTACAGAACAGACAGGAGAACAGAGGACATTAGTATCTGAGGACCCTTCTGTCAGGGCTAGTGGGTTACATCCCTACAGAAAAGACAGGAGAACAGAGGACATTAGTATCTGAGGACCCTTCTGTCAGGGCTAGTGGGTTACATCCCTACAGAACAGACAGGAGAACAGAGGACATTAGTATCTGAGGACCCTTCTGTCAGGGCTAGTAGGTTACATCCCTACAGAACAGACAGGAGAACAGAGGACATTAGTATCTGAGGACCCTTCTGTCAGGGCTAGTGGGTTACATCCCTACAGAACAGAGAGGAGAACAGAGGACATTAGTATCTGAGGACCCTTCTGTCAGGGCTAGTGGGTTACATCCCTACAGAACAGAGAGGAGAACAGAGGACATTAGTATCTGAGGACCCTTCTGTCAGGGCTAGTGGGTTACATCCCTACAGAACAGAGGACCCTTCTGTCAGGGCTAGTGGGGGTTACATCCCTACAGAACAGAGAGGAGAACAGAGGACATTAGTATCTGAGGATCCTTCTGTCAGGGCTAGTGGGTTACATCCCTACAGAACAGACAGGAGAACAGAGGACATTAGTATCTGAGGACCCTTCTGTCAGGGCTAGTAGGTTACATCCCTACAGAACAGACAGGAGAACAGGGGACATTAGTATCTGAGGACCCTTCTGTCAGGGCTAGTGGGTTACATCCCTACAGAACAGAGGACCCTTCTGTCAGGGCTAGTGGGTTACATCCCTACAGAACAGAGAGGAGAACAGAGGAAATTAGTATCTGAGGACCCTTCTGTCAGGGCTAGTGGGTTACATCCCTACAAAACCCTAGAAACGACTTGTGTGGAGTGGGCTGTGTGGTACAAAACCCTAGAAATGACCTGTGTGGAGTGGGCTGTGCGATACAAAACCCTAGAAACGACCTGTGTGGAGTGGGCTGTGCGATACAAAACCCTAGAAACGACCTGTGGTCTGTGTGGTACAAAACCCTAGAAACGACCTGTGGGCTGTGCTGGACAGATGACCAGGTCAAGCTGACTTCCACAGTGTTGATGTCTTGGTGATAAACCCTAGAAACGACCTGTGGGCTGTGCTGGACAGATGACCAGGTCAAGCTGACTTCCACAGTGTTGATGTCTTGGTGATAAACCCTAGAAACAACCTGTGGGCTGTGCTGGACAGATGACCAGGTCAAGCTGACTTCCACAGTGTTGGATGTCTTGGTATTAAACCCTAGAAACGACCTGGGGCCTCTGCGTACCTAACCCAGCGGGCCTCTGCGTACCTAACCCAGCGGGCCTCTGCGTACCTAACCCAGCGGGCCTCTGCGTACCTAACCCACCCTACAGTATTAAACATGGTGCGATCATAGGACATTTCTATCAATCTCATTTTAGTCGCTGAGATACATAATGTATCTCTCCTTGTTATTTCCTCACTGTGATCAACAGCCGATTCCTTTCTCTGAACTCAACTGACTGAAGTAGACAACTTACTGTACATCGACCTAACAAGTAAACATCCCCCCCCAAAAATAAAACATGATTTACTTGCAATATTGTTTTGAAAAATAAAACATTACTGTAACACGTGGACAACAACCAGAATGACGTCACCTGTCAGGTGTTGCTGTTCCTCAACACAACAATACTGGGTGTTTGTAAATGGCTTCATAGACTGTCATTAATCACCTAATAAAAACTAGAATAAAGACAAGGTGAGATGTGGCTTGGCAAGGTCAGAGAGCAGCTATTGTTGTGAGACAGAGACAGAGAGAGAGAGAGACAAAGAGAGAGAGAGAGACAAAGAGAGAGAGAAAGACAAAGAGAGAGAGAGAGAGAAAGAGAGAGAGAGAGAGAGAAAGAGAGAGAGAGAGAGACAAATAGAGAGAGAGACAAAGAGAGAGAGAGACACACCTGTAAAGGATGTGGCTCTGATCGCTGTATGGAAATAAGACCACTACATCAGAGGGAGGAGACTCCCAGGGCTTGGCCCTATGACAATATGCTGATGCTATGCCAATACACCATCAATACCAGTTGATTAGGCTCATTCAGAATGATGTCATGATATTTATGACAACATTTGACTATCAAAAGGAAGCTGTAACCTCCGTCACAATACCCAGCCCTGGACTGTGTGTTTTAAGGTGTCGTTGTCACTAAGGAAACCCCCGCAGGTAAGATATAAGCTGTTATAAACTCTTACATCCCACATGACACCATGTTCACTACACAGTGCACCACTGGCACCCTATTCCCTACACAGTGCACCACTGGCACCCTATTCACTACACAGTGCACCACTGGCACCCTATTCCCTACATAGTGCACCACTGGCACCCTATTCACTACATAGTGCACCACTGGCACCCTATTCCCTACATAGTGCACCACTGGCACCCTATTCCCTACATAGTGCACCACTGGCACCCTATTCACTACATAGTGCACCACTGGCACCCTATTCACTACACAGTGCACCACTGGCACCCTATTCACTACACAGTGCACCACTGGCACCCTATTCACTACACAGTGCACCACTGGCACCCTATTCACTACATCGTGCACCACTGGCACCCTATTCACTACACAGTGCACCACTGGCACCCTATTCACTACACAGTGCACCACTGGCACCCTATTCCCTACATCGTGCACCACTGGCACCCTATTCACTACACAGTGCACCACTGGCACCCTATTCCCTACACAGTGCACCACTGGCACCCTATTCACTACACAGTGCACCACTGGCACCCTATTCCCTACATAGTGCACCACTGGCACCCTATTCACTACACAGTGCACCACTGGCACCCTATTCCCCACATAGTGCACCACTGGCACCCTATTCACTACACAGTGCACCACTGGCACCCTATTCCCTACACAGTGCACCACTGGCACCCTATTCCCTACATCGTGCACCACTGGCACCCTATTCACTACATAGTGCACCACTGGCACCCTATTCCCTACATAGTGCACCACTGGCACCCTATTCCCTACATAGTGCACCACTGGCACCCTATTCACTACACAGTGCACCACTGGCACCCTATTCCCTACATAGTGCACCACTGGCACCCTATTCACTACACAGTGCACCACTGGCACCCTATTCCCTACATCGTGCACTACTTCCCTGTGGGTTCCGTTGCTGAAAATGGTTCAGTCAAAGAGGTACCAGCTCTGATCCACACAGAGAGATTACCACATTCCTCTAGCTAGCATCAAAGCTCTCGGAGGGAAAACCTAAACCTGAGTCACCTGACCAGGTGGACTCACTGCCCTTCCTCCTCCTCTTGACTAAAGGAGGGACATGTGATCTGCCTCTTGACTAAAGGACACAGAGGGACATGTCATCTGTCTGTCTCAAAGGAAGTGACAAAATGTCAGAGAACAGTTCCCACAACCACCCTGGGCAGTTCCCACAACCACCCTGGGCAGTTCCCACAACCACCCTGGGCAGTCTTTCTCAACCCCAGGCTGGTCCCAAATAGGGATTAACACTGGTAACTGGGCAGTTCCCACAACCACCCTGGGCAGTCTTTCTCAACCCCAGGCTGGTCCCAAGTAGGGATTAACACTGGTAACTGGGCAGTTCCCAGGGGTAACTGGGCAGTTCCCAGGGGTAACTGGGAATACTTCACATTTCCAGAAAAAAATGTAATGGCAAGACCCGGAAAACGACAACATTCCCCCCCCAATTTGGCACTACTGCAAATCCACAAAACACACAACATGAGCAGCATCAGATTAGCAAAATATAAATAGCACATTATCCAAATAGGTTGTTAATGGAAGCATTTAGCCAGGCATATTTACTACACACAATAGGTTGTTAATGGTAGCCTTTAGCCTAGCATATTTACTACACACAAAAGGTTGTTAATGGAAGCCTTTAGCCTAGCATATTTACTACACACAATAGGTTGTTAATGGAAGCCTTTAGCCTAGCATATTTACTACACAATAGGTTGTTAATGGAAGCCTTTAGCCTAGCATATTTACTACAGACAGTAGGTTGTCAGTGGAAACCTTTAGCCTAGCATTTTTACTAGACAGTAGGTTGTCAGTGGACGCCTTTAGCCTAGCATATTTACTACACAATAGGTTGTTAATGGAAGCCTTTAGCCTAGCATATTTACTACACAATAGGTTGTCAATGGAAGCCTTTAGCCGAGCATATTTACTACACACAATAGGTTGTTAATGGAAGCCTTTAGCCTAGCATATTTACTACACACAATAGGTTGTTAATGGAAGCCTTTAGCCTAGCATATTTACAACACACAATAGGTTGTTAATGGAAGCCTTTAGCCTAGCATATTTACTACACACAATGTCACCATTAATCCAAAACACACATAATTGACACTGCTGGACTGAACAAATGCATGTAATAAACCCTACAGGAAACCCCAACAGTTTAACCTATAAAATAACCTCTCTTTTTGAGATGTCATTGTGACTCTTCATAAACTCCCATATCTGATTGGCCCTACGGACAATCCACTACGTTAGGCATCTCTGTCACAGACAACATTCTGTCTTCTATGGTCCTAGAGCCTATAGGCTATAATCCAATCCCAATGAAACCCCAAATCCTGACTCCTGTCTCGCGTAAAAAAAATCCTAACTTTATTCTGTAACCCATAGGCTGCATTATGAAAGGACGTCTATCCTAAGCATGTCAAAATACTTCTAGAATACCACCACCCCCGTCTTGCTGCCTGTAGAGTTTAGGGTAGAGAACGTGTGAGCAACAAAACGATATGAGAGTAGATATGAATACAGTTGGTCCGCGTTAAAATACCTTGAATATTTAAAAACTATTCTCTACTCTTCATCTCTCTGTTATTCATGAGCTGATCGGCTTTATAAAATCCTCAAAGTCCATTTAGCAAAAAACTGTGGGTCATTCATTGAAGGAGATTATCTAGCTCATTTGACTTTAGTTTTGACTGCCGTCACACAAGCGTTGTATGATTCGACAAGGCTATAGTCAGAGTGTAGCCAAGTCAACAAGGCTATAGTCAGAGTGTAGCCAAGTCAACAAGGCTATAGTCAGAGTGTAGCCAAGTCGACAAGGCTATAGTCAGTGTGTAGCCAAGTCAACAAGGCTATAGTCAGAGTGCAGCCAAGTCGACAAGGCTATAGTCAGAGTGTGTAGCCAAGTCGACAAGGCTATAGTCAGAGTGTAGCCAAGTCGACAAGGCTATAGTCAGAGTGTAGCCAAGTCAACAAGGCTATAGTCAGAGTGTGTAGCCAAGTCGACAAGGCTATAGTCAGAGTGTAGCCAAGTCGACAAGGCTATAGTCAGAGTGTAGCCAAGTCAACAAGGCTATAGTCAGAGTGTGCAGCCAAGTCAACAAGGCTATAGTCAGAGTGTGCAGCCAAGTCAACAAGGCTATAGTCAGAGTGTGCAGCCAAGTCGACAAGGCTATAGTCAGAGTGTAGCCAAGTCGACAAGGCTATAGTCAGAGTGTAGCCAAGTCAACAAGGCTATAGTCAGAGTGTGCAGCCAAGTCAACAAGGCTATAGTCAGAGTGTGCAGCCAAGTCGACAAGGCTATAGTCAGAGTGTGCAGCCAAGTCGACAAGGCTATAGTCAGAGTGTAGCCAAGTCGACAAGGCTATAGTCAGAGTGAAGCCAAGTCAACAAGGTGACACAGCGCCCCCCTTCTTATTTGGGAAGAACCCTGGTGTACTGACCAGATATTGGCTTTAAACACTTTTTTTTTAAAGAAAAATGGACACTTCCATTTTTTCGGTATTTCCCCAGAAGTCTCTTGATCAATATTTCCCCAGAAGTCTCTTGATCAATATTTCCCCAGAAGTCTCTTGATCAATATTTCCCCAGAAGTCTCTTGATCAATATTTCCCCAGAAGTCTCTTGATCAATATTTCCCCAGAAGTCTCTTGATCAATATTTCCCCAGAAGTCTCTTGATCAATATTTCCCCAGAAGTCTCTTGATCAATATTTCCCCAGAAGTCTCTAAGGTCAATATGAATTATAAACCGGTAGTGAAACTAGGTAGATTTTTGGGGGATAATATGAATCCCAAGGAATGTCTTCCTGATTGGTCCTTTAGATACTGCAGCCGGCTGAAATCCATTTACTCAGGTGTCAATCTGAATCTTAAATCACAGTAGAGAAACAGCGTACTGTAGGGGTCGATTTATGTCCCGAACCTTCCAGAGTCCTAACAGTCCCAGAACAGACTCCTATTAAAAACAGTCCCAGAACAGACTCCTATTAAAAACAGTCCCAGAAAAGACTCCTATTAAAAACAGTCCCAGAACAGACTCCTATTAAAAACAGTCCCAGAACAGAGTCCTATTAAAAACAGTCCCAGAACAGAGTCCTATTAAAAACAGTCCCAGAACAGAGTCCTATTAAAAACAGTCCCAGAACAGAGTCCTATTAAAAACAGTCCCAGAACAGACTCCTATTAAAAACAGTCCCAGAACAGACTCCTATTAAAAACAGTCCCAGAACAGACTCCTATTAAAAACAGTCCCAGAACAGACTCCTATTAAAAACAGTCCCAGAACAGACTCCTATTAAAAACAGTCCCAGAACAGAGTCCTATTAAAAACAGTCCAGAACTGGGAACAGTCCAAGTACTCACAAAGCATTCCAGAATAGGAGTGCTGATGTACGACCAGGTCCCCCTCCCCCCCCCTATAATTCATTATTATTTAACAGACTAAACTGATCCTAGATCAGCACAACTACATTGAGAGGCTCTTTATGAAAACAGGCCCAGAACAGAGTCCTATTAGAGTGTTCATTAGTAACGGAGCTCAGCCTGGGACAAAGACTCTCAGTCTGTCTCAGCTTCGGTCTGGACCAACAGACTGGGGACTGTGTCTGCTGGCCACTAACAAGCTCCCAATAACAAGCCCCAAGTTATATTCTGCATCCCAAATGGCACCCGACATAGTGCACTACTTTGACCAAGGCCCTATGGGCCCGGAGAACAGGTGGGCGTGGGGTCCAATTGGGACGCCGACAGAGTAAAATCAGGGAACAGTCGAGTTAGCTGCCTCTCTCGTCTTTGGACAGACTACTGAAGAGACCCTCTCCATTGAACCATTCAGAGTGAAGGAGGAGTGTTGTGTAACGTTAAACACAAAGAATATGAATTTAGAGCCACGGTTCATCACGGTAAACATCTCTACACGTTATACGAACTGTCTGATTGGACAGGAGGATAGAAATAAGGTCAGAGTTCACCCTCCCTGCAGCAGCACAATATAATGAGGTTTGGCTACACACACGGTTAAACCCTAATTAAAGGGGAGGAGCTGGAGTCTTTCTTAAAGGGGTGATTCAATGTTATTTTGCTGTAGAAACACGGGGGCTTTTTACTGTGTTTCCTCTGACATTGTCCAGACAGACTGCAGCAGGCAGAGGTTGTACCAAATGGAGCCCTATTCCCTATATAGTGCACTACTATAGAACAGAGCCCTATTCCCTATATAGTGGTACTACTATAGACCAGAGCCCTATTCCCTATATAGTACACTACTATAGACCAGAGCCCTATTCCCTATATAGTGGTACTACTATAGACCAGAGCCCTATTCCCTATATAGTGGTACTACTATAGACCAGAGCCCTATTCCCTATATAGTGGTACTACTATAGACCAGAGCCCTATTCCCTATATAGTGCACTACTATAGAACAGAGCCTTATTCCCTATGTAGTGCACTACTTTAGACCAGGGCCCTATTCCGCATATAGTGCACTACTTTAGACCAGGGCCCTATTCCCCATTTGGTGCACTACTATAGACCAGAGCCCTATTCCCTATATAGTGCACTACTATAGAACAGAGCCTTATTCCCTATGTAGTGCATTACTTTAGACCAGGGCCCTATTCCCCATATAGTGCACTACTTTAGACCAGGTCCCTATTCCCCATATAGTGCACTACTTTAGACCAGGGCCCTATTCCGCATATAGTGCACTACTTTAACCCAGGGCCCTATTCCCCATATAGTGCACTACTTTAAACCAGGGCCCTATTCCCCATATAGTGCACTACTTTAGACCAGGGCCCTATTCCCCATTTGGTGCACTACTTTAGACCAGGGCCCTATTCAGCATTTAGTGCACTACTATAGACCAGGGCCCTATTCCCCATATACTGCACTACTTTAGACCAGGGCCCTATTCCCCATATAGTGCACTACTTTAGACCAGAACCCTATTCCCTATATAGTGGTACTACTATAGACCAGGGCTATGTAGGGAATAGGGTGCCATTTAGGACACAAGCCCAGCCTCTCTTTTTCTGGGCCAGGGCACATGTTGTCAATTTGTCTGAGTGGTTTGGGACTGGGACAGCCTTGAGCTGATTCTACGTCAATGGTATCTGGCTGCTGTTGCACTGGGGGACAAACGTCCCTAACGCCTGGGGGAGACAAACGTCCCTAACGCCTGGGGGGGGGGGGGGGGACAAACGTCCCTAACGCCTGGGGGGGGGGGGACAAACGTCCCTAACACCTGGGGGGGGGGGGGACAAACGTCCCTAACGCCTGGGGACGACAAACGTCCCTAACGTCCCTAACGCCTGGGGGGGGGGACAAACGAGGTTTGGGAACCCGGCCTGAAACCAGTTCAGGGAAACAGCAGAGGTTTGGGAACCCGGCCTGAAACCACGTTACCATGGCATCTCACAGGATTATCGGCAGACCAGGAGTTGAGCGGCGAGTCTGTGGAGCATTTGTTAGAGCAGCATAGTAAATCACTGAGCTCATTCTCACCAGGCAGAGAAGACAGAGAGAGCGAGAGACGAGACAGAGCGAGAGACACAGAGCGAGAGACACAGAGCGAGAGACACAGAGCGAGAGACACAGAGCGAGAGACACAGAGCGAGAGACAAGAGAGACAGAAAAAAGGGCCAACACTTAACTGAAAACTCCACCAACGCCGAACACTGTTTCCAAATCCCAAATGTTGTTTAAACATGACCAAATCACCAGGACTCCTGTATGTCTTATTGCCCTGTGGTTTCCTGAATGTGCAAACCTCTTCAGACAGAGACCGAGCTTTGGCTTGACAAGCCTGCTTACAGGAGTGGGAAAGGTTGCTGTGGTGTGTGAAGACACTATGGAAAAACTCAAATCACTGTTCCATGAAATATACTGTTGCGTTCTACACGAGAGAGCAAGAGAGAGAGAGAGAGAGCGAGCGAGAGAGCGAGAGAACCTGGAGAAGAGTCCCTTAAGCAAGCTGGTCCTGGGGCTCTGTTCACAAACACAAACACACCCTACAGAGCCCCAGGACAACAGCACAATTAGACCCAACCAAATCATGAGAAAACAAAAAGATAATTACTTAACACATTGGAACGAATTAACAAAAAAACAGAGCAAACTAGAATGCTATTTGGCCATAAACAGAGAGTACACAGCGGCAGAATACCTGACCACTGTGACTGACCCAAAATTAAGGAAAGCTTTGACTTTGTACAGACTCAGTGAGCATAGCCTTGCTATTGAGAAAGGCCGCCGTAGGCAGACATGGCTCTCAAGAGAAGACAGGCTATGTGCTCACTGCCCACAAAATGAGGTGGAAACTGAGCTGCACTTCCTAACCTCCTGCCCAATGTATGACCATATTAGAGACACATATTTCCCTCAGATTACACAGATCCACAAAGAATTCGAAAAAAAAAATCAAATTTTGATAAACTCCCATATCTACTGGGTGAAATTCCACAGTGTGCCATCACAGCAGCAAGATTTGTGACCTGTTGCCATGAGAAAAGGGCAACCAGTGAAGAACAAACACCATTGTAAATACAACCCATATTTATGCTTATTTATTTTATCTTGTGTCCTTTAACCATTTGTACATTGTTAAAACACTGTATATATATAATATGACATTTGTAATGTCTTTATTGTTTTGAAACTTCTGTATGTGTAATGTTTACTGTTAATTTGTATTGTTTATTTCACTTCATATATTCACTTTATATATTATCTACCTCACTTGCTTTGGCAATGTTAACACATGTTTCCCATGACAATAAAGCCCCTTGAATTGAAATTGAATTGAGAGAGGGAGCGAGCGAGAGAGAGGGAGAGAGAGAGGGAGCGAGAGAGAGAGAGGGAGAGGGAGAGAGAGAGAGAGAGGGAGCGAGAGAGAGAGAGGGAGTGAGAGAGAGAGAGAGCGAGAGAGAGAGAGAGGGAGCGAGAGAGAGAGAGAGGGAGCGAGAGAGAGAGAGAGGGAGTGAGAGAGAGAGAGAGCGAGAGAGAGGGAGCGAGAGAGAGGGAGCGAGAGAGAGGGAGAGAGAGAGAGAGAGGGAGAGAGAGAGGTCTAACTCCCACCCTCTCCCTTGCTCATCAGACTCATAAACAGAGCATTAATAGACAGAGGAAGTCTGCTACAAAGCCTAAGGCCAGACTCTCTTCACAGGGAGATCAGGGCAGCTTGACTACAACAAAGACCCTTTTCAACACCTAACCCCTTTCAACACCTAAACACAATCATTTTCATCGCCGCACTAACTACAGGTTGACTAAGAAAAACAAGCCTCTGCCCGGGCGGATACACAAATATGTGACTGCACTGGTTCAGCCTGTGAGAACGGTGACAGCCAGAGTCAACATGTAACGCCACGGTGGAGTCACATGACACCCTTACGGACCCTGGTCAAAAGTAGTGTTCAGTCTTACATAGGGAATAGGGTGCTACTTGGGACATAACCATTACTCCACGACAGACGACTGAATTCTCTTCCTCCATAGATAAAGGTTACGGGACACTGTAAATATATTACGACCGTGACCTTTGGACTCCAGAGTGGCGCAGCGGTCTAAGGCACTGGGCGTCACTACAGTCCCTGGTTCGAATCCAGGCTGTATGACATCCGGACGTGATTGGGAGTCCCATAGAGTCGTGGCGAACAATCGGCCCGGCGTCGTCCGGGGTTTGGACGTCATTGTAAAATAAGAATTTGTTCTTAAACTGACTTGCCAAGTTAAATAAAAGGTTTTAAACAAATAAATGAGAAAGGGACACCAGACAACCTGATGATCTATTTACTAGGCTCTACCCTGGGCTCCTGTACAGATGGTCTTCATGGTGATCTATTTACTAGGCTCTACCCTGGGCTCCTGTACAGATGGTCTTTCTGGTGATCTATTTACTAGGCTCTACCCTGGGCTCCTGTACAGATGGTCTTTCTGGTGATCTATTTACTAGGCTCTACCCTGGGCTCCTGTACAGATGGTCTTTATGGTGATCTATTTACTAGGCTCTACCCTGGGCTTCTGTGGATATCTATTTTACAAATGAAGAGTCAACCAAACCCAACTAAACCCCTTTCTCCAGGAACTAAACCCCTTTCTACAGGAACTAAACCCCTTTCTCCAGAAACTAAACCCCTTTCTCCAGAAACTAAACCCCTTTCTCCAGAAACTAAACCCCGTTCTCCAGAAACTAAACCCCGTTCTCCAGAAACTAAACCCCGTTCTCCAGAAACTAAACCCCGTTCTCCAGAAACTAAACCCCGTTCTCCAGAAACTAAACCCCGTTCTCCAGAAACTAAACCCCGTTCTCCAGAAACTAAACCCCTTTCTCCAGAAACTAAACCCCCTTTCTCCAGGAACTAAACCCCCTTTCTCCAGGAACTAAACCCCTTTCTCCAGGAACTAAACCCCTTTCTCCAGAAACTCCCAGGAATCCCAGATTCAATCCAGGAGAAACTACATCTCTGAAGAACAACTCTGGTTTCATGACAGGTCTTTCATGGTCTGTGTCCTAAATGGCCCCTATAGTGCACTACTTTAGACCAGGGCCCCTATAGTGCACTACTTTAGACCAGGGCCCCTATAGAGCACTACTTTAGACCAGGGCCCCTATAGAGCACTACTTTAGACCAGGGCCCATATAGTGCACTACTTCAGAACAGGGCCCATTGCAGATAGTGTACCATTCGACCAGGGCCCATAGGGAAGAGTGTACCATTCAACCAGGGCCCATAGGGAATAGTGTACCATTGGACCAGGGCCCATAGGGAATAGTGTACCATTGGACCAGGGCCCATAGGGAACAGTGTACTACTTGGGACATACCCTAGGCCTAATGTAAAAGGAATGTTATGGGGGCAACGACCGATGCCTGGCTGGGACTCATCATCCATATCTCTGTCAGCTAGAAGACACCGACCCTACCGGGAAAAGAACCTCAATGCAGGGATGGGACATGCCACTGTCCTCCAAACTTTACCTTTAGGAAAGGGGAGATACCTAGTCAGTTGGGAAAAGGGGGGGAAACCTAGTCAGTTGGGAAAAGGGGGGGAAACCTAGTCAGTTGGGAAAAGGGGGGGAAACCTAGTCAGTTGGGAAAAGGGGGGGAAACCTAGTCAGTTGGGAAAAGGGGGGGAAACCTAGTCAGTTGGGAAAAGGGGGGGAAACCTAGTCAGTTGGGAAAAGGGGGGGAAACCTAGTCAGTTGGGGAAAGGGGGGGATGCCTAGTCAGTTGCTCAACGGAAAGCCTTCAACCTCAATGGGTCTTCCGCAATTAACCCAACCCCTCTGAATCAGAGAGGTGAGGTGGGGACTATCAACGTCATCGGCACCCGGGGAACAGTTGTTGTTGGGGGTTAACTGCCTTGCTCAAGGGCAGAACGGCAGATTGTTCCATCTTGCCGTCTCGGGGATTCGAACCAGCGACCATTCGGTTACCGGCCCATTGAGATGAACTGCTAGGTTAGAGAGAGAGCTTGGCAGTCTGCTGTCGTTACTGCTAGCTAGCATGACGACGAAAAGGGCAGTTATCGGGGGAAACCAGCAGTATTTCAATCTTCTCGATGGAGCAGCGTGGAACCTGTGGATAAAGATCCAGTTTGGGAAAGATCCCATCCCTGCATGGAGAAACGTTGTCCCACCCATATCTCTCGCCGAGTCCACAGTGTGTTAATGGAAACATGATTGTGCATCCGACTCCTGAGCAGCTCAGTGTAAACAAGCGTAACGGGTTTTGGTATCTTCTAGTAGACTGCCAAGCCCTCTCTCTAAACCTCGCCAGCTTGTTATCCAGGGGGCATGTTCCTCAGAAAGACACACAAAACACACACCACAGACAGGAGCACAAACACACACACCACAGACAGGAGCACAAACACACACACCACAGACAGGAGCACAAAACACACACACCACAGACAGGAGCACAAACACACACACCACAGACAGGAGCACAAACACACACACACACCACAGACAGGAGCACAAACACACACCACAGACAGGAGCACAAACACACACACCACAGACAGGAGCACAAACACACACCACAGACAGGAGCACAAACACACACACACACACACACCACAGACAGGAGCACGAACACACACACCACAGACAGGAGCACAATACCCACACACCACAGACAGGAGCACAATACACACACCACAGACACACAGGCAGGAAGGAGCACACACACACCTCAGTAGATAAAAGCATTCCATAAATACCTGATAATGTATTCACAGTAGGCTGTAAGATATAGGTCCATTAGGCTGGCCACTATCACACACACACCCACTATCTCTCACACACACACACACACACACACGTCCAATACTCCCTAATAGTTTCTTTCTTGTTAGCAAAATAATGGGAGCAACAGGATATAAGGTTTATGTTCTTTCACCCTGGTCTCGTCTTTAAATGGACCATGTGATCAGTGATCAGTGATCAGTTGATCAGTGATCAGTTGCTCATCCACAGATTGAGATATTTTGGCTCAAACACATTAAGGAAATAAATTCCACAAAGGAACTTTTAACACGGCGCACCTGTGAATTGAAATGCATTCCAGGTGACTACCTCATGAAGCTGGTTGAGAGAATGCCAAGATTGTGCAAAGCTGTCATCAAGGCAAAGGGTGGCTACTTTGAAGAATCTCAAATATAAAATATATTTTGATTACTACACCTTTTTTGGTTACTACATGATTCCATATGTGTTATTTCATAGTGTTGATGTCTTCACTATTATTCTACAACGTAGAAAATAGTCAACATAAAGAAAAACCCTTGAATGAGTCAGTGTTAGTCAAAGGTTTTGCATCTCTACAATGTTTTAATGTCGATTCTTGTATCTCACCACATTAGTTATTAACATAATGATTTAGCAATCAGTTGTGTTGTGACAAGGTAGGGGTGAAGTTAGCCCTATTTGGTAAAAGACCAAGTCCATATCAGGGCAAGAACAGCTTAAATAAGCAAAGAGAAACAACAGTCCATCATTACTTTAAGACATGAAGGTCAGTCCATCATTACTTTAAGACATGAAGGTCAGTCCATCATTACTTTAAGACATGAAGGTCAGTCCATCATTACTTTAAGACATGAAGGTCAGTCCATCATTACTTTAAGACATGAAGGTCAGTCGATCATTACTTTAAGACATGAAGGTCAGTCCATCATTACTTTAAGACATGAAGGTCAGTCCATCATTACTTTAAGACATGAAGGTCAGTCCATCATTACTTTAAGACATGAAGGTCAGTCCATCATTACTTTAAGACATGAAGGTCAGTCCATCATTACTTTAAGACATGAAGGTCAGTCCATCATTACTTTAAGACATGAAGGTCAGTCCATCATTACTTTAGACATGAAGGTCAGTCCATCATTACTTTAAGACATGAAGGTCAGTCCATCATTACTTTAAGACATGAAGGTCAGTCCATCATTACTTTAAGACATGAAGGTCAGTCCATCATTACTTTAAGACATGAAGGTCAGTCCATCATTACTTTAAGACATGAAGGTCAGTCCATCATTACTTTAGACATGAAGGTCAGTCCATCATTACTTTAAGACATGAAGGTCAGTCCATCATTACTTTAAGACATGAAGGTCAGTCCATCATTACTTTAAGACATGAAGGTCAGTCCATCATTACTTTAAGACATGAAGGTCAGTCCATCATTACTTTAGACATGAAGGTCAGTCCATCATTACTTTAAGACATGAAGGTCAGTCCATCATTACTTTAAGACATGAAGGTCAGTCCATCATTACTTTAAGACATGAAGGTCAGTCCATCATTACTTTAAGACATGAAGGTCAGTCCATCATTACTTTAGACATGAAGGTCAGTCCATCATTACTTTAAGACATGAAGGTCAGTCCATCATTACTTTAAGACATGAAGGTCAGTCCATCATTACTTTAAGACATGAAGGTCAGTCCATCATTACTTTAAGACATGAAGGTCAGTCCATCATTACTTTAAGACATGAAGGTCAGTCCATCATTACTTTAGACATGAAGGTCAGTCCATCATTACTTTAAGACATGAAGGTCAGTCCATCATTACTTTAAGACATGAAGGTCAGTCCATCATTACTTTAAGACATGAAGGTCAGTCAATACGGAACTTTTCAAGTTTCTTCAAGTGCAGTCGCAAAAACCATCACGCGCTGTGATGAAACTGGCTCTCATGAAGACCGCCACAGGATCGGTAGACCCAGAGTTTCCTCTGCTACAGAGGATCAGTTCATTAGAGTTAACTGTCTCTCATGAAGACCGCCACAGGATCGGTAGACCCAGAGTTTCCTCTGCTACAGAGGATCAGTTCATTAGAGTTAACTGTCTCTCATGAAGACCGCCACAGGATCGGTAGACCCAGAGTTTCCTCTGCTACAGAGGATCAGTTCATTAGAGTTAACTGTCTCTCATGAAGACCGCCACAGGATCGGTAGACCCAGAGTTACCTCTGCTACAGAGGATCAGTTCATTAGAGTTAACTGTCTCTCATGAAGACCGCCACAGGATCGGTAGACCCAGAGTTACCTCTGCTACAGAGGATCAGTTCATTAGAGTTAACTGTCTCTCATGAAGACCGCCACAGGATCGGTAGACCCAGAGTTTCCTCTGCTACAGAGGATCAGTTCATTAGAGTTAACTGTCTCTCATGAAGACCGCCACAGGATCGGTAGACCCAGAGTTTCCTCTGCTACAGAGGATCAGTTCATTAGAGTTAACTGTCTCTCATGAGGACCGCCACAGGAAAGGAAGACCCAGAATTACCTCTGCTGCAACGGAGGAGTTCATTAGAGTTACCAGCCTCATAAATGACAGCCCAAATAAATGTGGGGGGTGCTGCATCAGATGACCTGGCCTCCACAATCACCCGACCTCAACCCAATTGAGATTGTTTGGGATGAGTTGAACCGCAGAGTGAAGGAAAAGCATCCAACAAGTGCTCAGCATATAGGGAAACTCCTTAAAATACTGTTGGAAAAGCATTCCAGGTGAAGCTGGTTGAGAGAATGCCAAGAGTGGGCAAAGCTGTCACCAAGGCAAAGGGTGGCTATTTGAAGAATCTCAAATATAACATATTTAGATTTGTTTAACACTTTTTTTTTTGGTTACTACATGATTCCGTATGTGTTATTTCATAGTTTTGATGTCTTCACAATTATTTTACAATGTATAAAATATAATAAAATAAAGAAAACCCCTTTTAAAACGTTTGACCTGTAGTGTATATCACCAGAAAATCTTTGACAACCAACTGTTCCAATACGATAGCGACCAATGACATTATTAAGTGGCCACTGCCACACCTGACAATCAGTCAAACCCATTAAAAACCGCAGATAGCGTTATCGTATTTTAAAAAAATAAACAGGGTATAAACCACTAATCAAACAGGTAGTACGTCAGACATCAACACCGGTTGTTTTGATTGAGATGAACTACATCAGAAATACTTCCACCAGGCCGCTGTTCATTTCAGGGAAAGCAGAAACACTGCGTTTATAACAGACACGAGTCCATTCATAAGTGAACAGTTTGTAACACATGAATCGTTATGAACGTCCCCTGCGTAACCGCGCTATCATCTCTATCATAAAAACTTACAAATCACTCACCTTTTTAAAATATCCATTCTGACCCGCTCGGTCCTTGATTCCGTTGGTAAGTATTGTATCCGTCATTCTGAACTTTTAAAACACAGCCAAAAGCTTCGAAGAAATACGGAAAACGGGAATATGGTTGTGAGCCTGTTATTCAACAGGTGCGCTTTCCCCAGCTATTACAATCAGTCACTGGTTCGGTCTCTCGTCTATTCGTTATGTGACATCACTCTACCAGACAGTCGCTATTCTCCGCGCAGCTAAACTAGAAACCCCACCCCGAGAGTGTGACGGAGACAAAAACGGTAAAGTTATCAGTATCTTTAGTTGCAGTGTGTTGCTTTTGTAGGTAGGCGGGGCTCCAATCGCTCCTCTTGAGTATTTGCATAAGAGGCGTAGCCCTCTGCCCAGGAGCCTGCTTCATGGTTGTACGTGGAAGGATCCTTTTGCCTTTAGAGAATGTTTTATGATACAGAAGTATGCAAGAAAACACATTCCATATGTTTGGCTACTTTTCTTTTATTACTTGTCTTCTTGTTTCTCTCACCTACATAGAGTACAGCAACTTATAGCTGCAAGCAGCAATGAACGGGGTCCACGGGATGACAAAGATCAGAGTGGATTTACAGTGGTTTGAATACCAAACCTAACATGCTTCCTCATGGTAATGTTTTTGATGACCCTAAAAGGTTTCAAGCTGATAGGCTATTTGTGAAGTGGATTTACAAAGGATTTTAAGGTGCAATATGCAATAATCGCTCCTCCATTTCCTGGTTGCTAAAATGTAAATAGTTATTTTAGTTTATGTGACAAAACAAGCACTCAGAGTCCTAATAAGAGCATGTCTATTCTGGGCTCTGGTTTTAACAGTGCAACACTGAGGTAATGCTCAGTCTTGAAACTGTTTCTGTACTTGTTGTTGTTTAAGTTTGTCAGAGTTGATATGTTGACTCACATAGGTATGTGGTGCCAAACTGGACCAGAACATCTACTGCTTTCTCAGTCAGGCAGGAGACCACTTCCTGGTGTAGATGAACAGCCCAGAACCGGTTCTCAGCCAGACAGGAGACCACTTCCTGTTGTAGATGAACAACCCAGAACCGTTTCTCAGTCAGGCAGGAGACCACTTCCTGTTGTAGATGAACAACCCAGAACCGTTTCTCAGTCAGGCAGGAGACCACTTCCTGTTGTAGATGAACAACCCAGAACTGGTTTTCAGTCAGACAGGAGACCATTTCCTGTTGTAGATGAACAACCCAGAACCGGTTCTCAGTCAGGCAGGAGACCATTTCCTGTTGTAGATGAAACTGTATGAGTGGGTTCTGTCAGGCAGGAGACCACTTCCTGCTGTAGATGAACAACCCAGAAACTGTATGAGTGGGTTCTGTCAGGCAGGAGACCACTTCCTGCTGTAGATGAACAACCCAGAAACTGTATGAGTGGGTTCTCAGTCAGGCAGGAGACCACTTCCTGCTGTAGATGAACAACCCAGAAACTGTATGAGTGGGTTCTGTCAGGCAGGAGACCACTTCCTGCTGTAGATGAACAACCCAGAAACTGTATGAGTGGGTTCTCAGTCAGGCAGGAGACCACTTCCTGCTGTAGATGAACAACCCAGAACCGGTTTTCAGTCAGGCAGGAGACCACTTCCTGCTGTAGATGAACAACCCAGAACCGGTTTTCAGTCAGGCAGGAGACCACTTCCTGCTGTAGATGAACAACCCAGAACTGGTTCTCAGGCAGGCAGGAGACCATTTCAAATGCGTTTCATGATTATTGAGCTCAGTCAGAGCTTGTGGCTAGAATGAGTCCATTTGATGACAGCAGTGAGTGGTGGCGAGTGGGAATAACAAGTCAGTGACTGACAGCGCATCATCTGCTGTTGAACCACAGCGCTGCGTCGTGTGGGAAGCTGAGTGAGCTTCAAGAAAACTGCTGAAAAAAAGATCAGATAAAAACTGCTGAAAAAAGATCCGGTAAACCAGGAAGCACACTGGCATCTCCCTCTACCTCCCCCTTCTCCCCTCCCCTCTCCTTCTCCTTCTCCCCTCTCCTTCTCCCCTCTTCTTCTCCCCTCTCCCCTCTCCTTCTACCCTCTCCCCTCTCCTCTCTCCTTCTCCCCTCTCCTTCTCCTCTCTCCCTCTCCCTCTCTCCTCTCCCCTCTCCCCTCTCCCTCTCACACAGCTGCCAAACTGAGCCTGCTGTTTAAGCTGAAAGCACACTGAACAAAGAGCGCAGATGCACTTGGCCCAATCAGATTCCATTGATTAATGAAACAATTCTAAATGTCCACTGCCACGTCGCGACCCACCATTAGCCTACTGTCACCAAGGTCTACTAACAGCGTTAGTCAGCCATGTTGTGGTTTGTGATATTACTCCTCTCTGTCACAACAAGTGGCAGGATACTGAGGGAACACACACCGATGGCACTATTATTGTCCTCACGTTGTGCGGTGTCCAGGTAATCGGTGTGTCTTTGGTTGCTTAGAAACTGTACGGGGCAAACTTGACATGTTATTTCTAAGCTCTTCAGACACAGTGGTTGTTCTTCAAGGTTGATGTCGTGGTGATTATGTTGTTGATTGCTAGGAATGATTCCAGCTAGAGGACAGGCATTTTCAATACCACCTGGTTTATTTATAGGGACCCTTGAATGAAAACCTTTTAGAAGCAAAACAGTTTGTGTTGTTGTCGTCTGAAAACATGAAAATATACTCTGGATTTTTATCCAAATTGGTTCGAAAAGAAAATACTTTTTTTTTTTTTAAATTTTTTTTTTACTTCAGATTGAATTGGAATAAAACAAATAAATAAATAATATAGATGGCTCATAGTGGTTGTTAAGATAGGCAGGGAGTACAATCATAAAGGAAACACCCTGGCTACTTGGTTTTCTAATTGACAAATATGACAGACATGAAAGACATCTTTCATGTGAACAAGATGGCGTCGACAGAGAGGGCTGCCTTGCTTCTAGTCCTTAGGAAACTTTGCAGTTTTTTTATTATTTATTAACGTATTACAAGAATTTCCCTACACTCGCAATAACTTCTGCTAACCATGTGTATGTGACCAATAACATTTTATTTTATTTTCTTTGGCATGAATAACTCTTAAAGGGAAAATTCACTCAAAAACTATATTTTCGTATTTCTTTTCATTAGTCCGCTGTTGATGCAGTCCCAAAATGTTTCATTTGTCAGCAGTCATGTTTTCAAGATATTGGACGAGCAAGAAGCAATATATCACCTGGTCAGTACCTGGCAGACCCCCATACTGGCTTATGTAGAGGAAGCAATATATCACCTGGTCAGTACCTGGTCAGTACCTGGCAGACCCCATACTGGCTTATGTAGAGGAAGCAACATATCACCTGGTCAGTACCTGGCAGACCCCCATACCGGCTAATGTAGAGGAAGCAACATATCACCTGGTCAGTACCTGGCAGACCCCATACTGGCTTATGTAGAGGAAGCAACATATCACCTGGTCAGTACCTGGCAGACCCCCATACCGGCTAATGTAGAGGAAGCAACATATCACCTGGTCAGTACCTGGCAGACCCCATACTGGCTTATGTAGAGGAAGCAACATATCACCTGGTCAGTACCTGGTCAGTACCTGGCAGACCCCATACTGGCTTATGTAGAGGAAGCAACATATCACCTGGTCAGCACCTGGTCAGTACCTGGCAGACCCCCATACTGGCTTATGTAGAGGAAGCAACATATCACCTGGTCAGTACCTGGCAGACCCCCATACTGGCTTATGTAGAGGAAGTAACATATCACCTGGTCAGTACCTGGCAGACCCCCATACTGGCTTATGTAGAGGAAGCAATATATCACCTGGTCAGTACCTGGCAGACCCCCATACCGGCTTATGTAGAGGAAGCAATATATCACCTGGTCAGTACCTGGCAGACCCCCATACTGGCTTATGTAGAGGAAGCAATATATCACCTGGTCAGTACCTGGCAGACCCCCATACTGGCTTATGTAGAGGAAGCAATATATCACCTGGTCAGTACCTGGTAGACCCCCATACCGGCTTATGTAGAGGAAGCAATATATCACCTGGTCAGTACCTGGCAGACCCCATACCGGCTTATGTAGAGGAAGCAACATATCACCTGGTCAGTACCTGGCAGACCCCCATACTGGCTTATGTAGAGGAAGCAACATATCACCTGGTCAGTACCTGGCAGACCCCCATACCGGCTTATGTAGAGGAAGCAACATATCACCTGGTCAGTACCTGGTCAGTACCTGGCAGACCCCATACCGGCTTATGTAGAGGAAGCAACATATCACCTGGTCAGTACCTGGTCAGTACCTGGCAGACCCCCATACCGGCTTATGTAGAGGAAGTAACATATCACCTGGTCAGTACCTGGCAGACCCCATACTGGCTTATGTAGAGGAAGCAACATATCACCTGGTCAGTACCTGGCAGACCCCCATACTGGCTTATGTAGAGGAAGCAACATATCACCTGGTCAGTACCTGGCAGACCCCCATACCGGCTTATGTAGAGGAAGCAATATATCACCTGGTCAGTACCTGGCAGACCCCCATACCGGCTTATGCAGAGGAAGCAACATATCACCGGCCAGTACCTGGCAGACCCCCATACTGGCTTATGTAGAGGAAGCAACATATCACCTGGTCAGTACCTGGCAGACCCCATACTGGCTTATGTAGAGGAAGTAACATATCACCTGGTCAGTACCTGGCAGACCCCCATACTGGCTTATGTAGAGGAAGCAATATATCACCTGGTCAGTACCTGGCAGACCCCCATACTGGCTTATGTAGAGGAAGCAATATATCACCTGGTCAGTACCTGGCAGACCCCCATACTGGCTTATGTAGAGGAAGCAATATATCACCTGGTCAGTACCTGGCAGACCCCCATACTGGCTTATGTAGAGGAAGCAACACATCACCTGGTCAGTACCTGGCAGACCCCCATACTGGCTTATGTAGAGGAAGCAACATATCACCTGGTCAGTACCTGGTCAGTACCTGGCAGACCCCATACTGGCTTATGTAGAGGAAGCAATATATCACCTGGTCAGTACCTGGCAGACCCCCATACTGGCTTATGTAGAGGAAGCAACATATCACCTGGTCAGTACCTGGCAGACCCCATACTGGCTTATGTAGAGGAAGCAATATATCACCTGGTCAGTACCTGGCAGACCCCCATACTGGCTTATGTAGAGGAAGCAACATATCACCTGGTCAGTACCTGGCAGACCCCCATACTGGCTTATGTAGAGGAAGCAATATATCACCTGGTCAGTACCTGGCAGACCCCCATACCGGCTTATGTAGAGGAAGCAACATATCACCTGGTCAGTACCTGGCAGACCCCCATACTGGCTTATGTAGAGGAAGCAATATATCACCTGGTCAGTACCTGGCAGACCCCCATACTGGCTTATGTAGAGGAAGCAATATATCACCTGGCCAGTACCTGGTCAGTACCTGGCAGACCCCCATACCGGCTTTGTAGAGGAAGCAACACATCACCTGGCCAGTACCTGGTAGACCCCCATACTGGCTTATGTAGAGGAAGTAACATATCACCTGGTCAGTACCTGGCAGACCCCCATACCGGTTTATGTAGAGGAAGCAACATATCACCTGGTCAGTACCTGGCAGACCCCCATACCGGTTTATGTAGAGGAAGCAACATATCACCGGCCAGTACCTGGTCAGTACCTGGCAGACCCCCATACTGGCTTATGTAGAGGAAGCAATATATCACCTGGTCAGTACCTGGCAGACCCCCATACCGGCTTATGTAGAGGAAGCAATATATCACCTGGTCAGTACCTGGCAGACCCCCATACCGGCTTATGTAGAGGAAGTAACATATCACCTGGTCAGTACCTGGCAGACCCCCATACTGGCTTATGTAGAGGAAGCAACATATCACCTGGTCAGCACCTGGTCAGTACCTGGCAGACCCCCATACTGGCTTATGTAGAGGAAGTAACATATCACCTGGTCAGTACCTGGCAGACCCCCATACTGGCTTATGTAGAGGAAGCAACATATCACCTGGTCAGCACCTGGTCAGTACCTGGCAGACCCCCATACTGGCTTATGTAGAGGAAGCAACATATCACCTGGTCAGTACCTGGCAGACCCCCATACTGGCTTATGTAGAGGAAGCAATATATCACCTGGTCAGTACCTGGCAGACCCCCATACTGGCTTATGTAGAGGAAGCAATATATCACCTGGTCAGTACCTGGTCAGTACCTGGCAGACCCCATACCGGCTTATGTAGAGGAAGTAACATATCACCTGGTCAGTACCTGGCAGACCCCCATACTGGCTTATGTAGAGGAAGCAACATATCACCTGGTCAGTACCTGGCAGACCCCCATACTGGCTTATGTAGAGGAAGCAACATATCACCTGGTCAGTACCTGGCAGACCCCCATACCGGCTTATGTAGAGGAAGCAATATATCACCTGGTCAGTACCTGGCAGACCCCCATACTGGCTTATGTAGAGGAAGTAACATATCACCTGGTCAGTACCTGGCAGACCCCCATACCGGCTTATGTAGAGGAAGTAACATATCACCTGGTCAGTACCTGGCAGACCCCCATACTGGCTTATGTAGAGGAAGCAACACATCACCTGGTCAGTACCTGGCAGACCCCCATACTGGCTTATGTAGAGGAAGCAACATATCACCTGGTCAGTACCTGGCAGACCCCCATACTGGCTTATGTAGAGGAAGCAACATATCACCTGGTCAGTACCTGGCAGACCCCCATACCGGCTTATGTAGAGGAAGCAATATATCACCTGGTCAGTACCTGGTCAGTACCTGGCAGACCCCCATACTGGCTTATGTAGAGGAAGCAATATATCACCTGGTCAGTACCTGGCAGACCCCCATACCGGCTTATGTAGAGGAAGCAATATATCACCTGGCCAGTACCTGGCAGACCCCCATACTGGCTTATGTAGAGGAAGCAACATATCACCTGGTCAGTACCTGGCAGACCCCCATACTGGCTTATGTAGAGGAAGCAATATATCACCTGGCCAGTACCTGGCAGACCCCATACCGGCTTATGTAGAGGAAGTAACATATCACCTGGTCAGTACCTGGCAGACCCCATACCGGCTTATGTAGAGGAAGCAACATATCACCGGCCAGTACCTGGCAGACCCCCATACTGGCTTATGTAGAGGAAGCAACATATCACCTGGTCAGTACCTGGCAGACCCCCATACTGGCTTATGTAGAGGAAGCAACATATCACCTGGTCAGTACCTGGTCAGTACCTGGCAGACCCCCATACTGGCTTATGTAGAGGAAGCAACATATCACCTGGTCAGTACCTGGCAGACCCCCATACTGGCTTATGTAGAGGAAGCAACATATCACCTGGCCAGTACCTGGCAGACCCCCATACCGGCTTATGTAGAGGAAGCAACATATCACCTGGTTGGTACCTGGCAGACCCCCATACTGGCTAATGTAGAGGAAGTAACATATCACCTGGTCAGTACCTGGCAGACCCCCATACTGGCTTATGTAGAGGAAGCAACATATCACCTGGCCAGTACCTGGCAGACCCCCATACCGGCTTATGTAGAGGAAGCAACATATCACCGGCCAGTACCTGGCAGACCCCCATACCGGCTTATGTAGAGGAAGCAACATATCACCTGGTCAGTACCTGGCAGACCCCCATACCGGCTTATGTAGAGGAAGCAACATATCACCTGGTCAGTACCTGGTCAGTACCTGGCAGACCCCCATACTGGCTTATGTAGAGGAAGCAACATATCACCTGGTCAGTACCTGGCAGACCCCCATACTGGCTTATGTAGAGGAAGCAATATATCACCGGCCAGTACCTGGTCAGTACCTGGCAGACCCCCATACCGGCTAATGTAGAGGAAGTAACATATCACCTGGTTGGTACCTGGCAGACCCCATACTGGCTTATGTAGAGGAAGCAATATATCACCTGGTCAGTACCTGGCAGACCCCCATACTGGCTTATGTAGAGGAAGTAACATATCACCTGGTCAGTACCTGGCAGACCCCCATACTGGCTTATGTAGAGGAAGCAATATATCACCTGGTCAGTACCTGGCAGACCCCCATACTGGCTAATGTAGAGGAAGTAACATATCACCTGGTTGGTACCTGGCAGACCCCATACTGGCTAATGTAGAGGAAGTAACATATCACCTGGTCAGTACCTGGCAGACCCCCATACTGGCTTATGTAGAGGAAGCAATATATCACCTGGTCAGTACCTGGCAGACCCCCATACTGGCTAATGTAGAGGAAGTAACATATCACCTGGTTGGTACCTGGCAGACCCCCATACTGGCTAATGTAGAGGAAGTAACATATCACCTGGTTGGTACCTGGCAGACCCCATACCGGCTTATGTAGAGGAAGCAATATATCACCTGGTCAGTACCTGGCAGACCCCCATACTGGCTTATGTAGAGGAAGCAATATATCACCTGGTCAGTACCTGGCAGACCCCCATACTGGCTTATGTAGAGGAAGCAATATATCACCTGGTCAGTACCTGGCAGACCCCATACCGGTTTATGTAGAGGAAGCAACATATCACCTGGTCAGTACCTGGCAGACCCCATACTGGCTTATGTAGAGGAAGCAACATATCACCTGGTCAGTACCTGGCAGACCCCATACCGGTTTATGTAGAGGAAGCAACATATCACCTGGTCAGTACCTGGCAGACCCCATACTGGCTTATGTAGAGGAAGCAATATATCACCTGGTCAGTACCTGGCAGACCCCATACCGGTTTATGTAGAGGAAGCAACATATCACCTGGTCAGTACCTGGCAGACCCCATACCGGCTTATGTAGAGGAAGCAACATATCACCTGGTCAGTACCTGGTCAGTACCTGGCAGACCCCCATACTGGCTAATGTAGAGGAAGCAACATATCACCTGGTCAGTACCTGGCAGACCCCATACTGGCTTATGTAGAGGAAGCAACATATCACCTGGTCAGTACCTGGCAGACCCCCATACTGGCTAATGTAGAGGAAGTGAATTAACATTATCATGACGATGTGGGCGGTGACTATTGACACGTTCATATGCCAGTCGGAAGTTGGACATTTCAGAGTTTCTAGGTCCGATTTGCACGTGAACGCGGCAACTTGGCTCAAGGTTAGGGTCTGTCAGGGACTGAGGGATAGGGATAGAGTCTGTCAGGGACTGAGGGATAGGGATAGGGTCTGTCAGGGACTGAGGCTTAGGGATAGGGTCTGTCAGGGACTGAGATATAAGGTCTGTCAGGGACTGAGGAATAGTGATAGGGTCTGTCAGGGACTGAGGGACAGGGATAGAGTCTGTCAGGGACTGAGGCTTAGTGATAGGGTCTGTCAGGGACTGAGGGATAGGGATAGGGTCTGTCGGGGACTGAGGGATAGGGTCTGTCAGGGACTGAGGGATAGAGATAGGGTCTGTCAGGGACTGAGGGATAGGGTCTGTCAGCGACTGAGGGATAGGGTCTGTCAGGGACTGAGGGATAGGGTCTGTCAGGGACTGAGGGATAGGGTCTGTCAGGGACTGAGGGATAGGGTCTATCAGGGACTGAGGGATAGGGATTGGGTCTGTCAGAGACTGAGGGATAGGGTAGGGTCTGTCAGGGACTGAGGGATAGGGTCTGTCAGGGACTGAGGGATAGGGTCTGTCAGGGACTGAGGGATAGGGTCTGTCAGGGCCTGAGGGATAGGGATAGGGTCTATCAGGGACTGAGGGATAGGGATAGGGTCTGTCAGGGACTGAGGGATAGGGATAGGGTCTGTCAGGGACTGAGGGATAGGGTCTGTCAGGGACTGAGGGATAGGGTCTGTCAGGGACTGAGGGATAGGGATAGGGTCTGCCAGGGACTCAGGGATAGGGATAGGGTCTATAAGGGACTGAGGCTTAGGGTCTGTCAGGGAATGAGGGATAGGGATAGAGTCTGTCAGGGACTGAGGGACAGGGATAGGGTCTGTCAGGGACTGATGTTTAGGGATAGGGTCTGTCAGGGACTGAGGCTTAGGGATAGGGTCTGTCAGGGACTGAGGCTTAGGGATAGGGTCTGTCAGGGACTGAGGCTTAGGGATAGGGTCTGTCAGGGACTGAGGGATAGGGTCTGTCAGGGACTGAGGGATAGGGTCTGTCAGGGCCTGAGGGATAGGGATAGGGTCTATCAGGGACTGAGGGATAGGGATCGGGTCTGTCAGAGACTGAGGGATAGGGTCTGTCAGGGACTGAGGTATAGGGATAGGGTCTATCAGGGACTGAGGGATAGGGTCTGTCAGGGACTGAGGCTTAGGGATAGGGTCTGTCAGGGACTGAGATATAAGGTCTGAGGAGTGGTGGGGTGGAGGAGTGGTGGGGTGGAGGAGTGGTGGGGTGGTGGGGTGGTGGGGTGGAGGAGTGGAGGAGTGGTGGGGTGGAGGAGTGGTGGGGTGGAGGAGTGGAGGAGTGGTGGGGTGGAGGAGTGGTGGGGTGGAGGAGTGGAGGAGTGGTGGGGTGGAGGAGTGGAGGAGTGGTGGGGTGGAGGAGTGGTGGGGTGGAGGAGTGGAGGAGTGGTGGGGTGGAGGAGTGGTGGGGTGGTGGGGTGGAGGAGTGGAGGAGTGGTGGGGTGGAGGAGTGGTGGGGTGGAGGAGTGGTGGGGTGGAGGAGTGGAGGAGTGGTGGGGTGGAGGAGTGGTGGGGTGGAGGAGTGGAGGAGTGGTGGGGTGGAGGAGTGGTGGGGTGGAGGAGTGGAGGAGTGGTGGGGTGGAGGAGTGGTGGGGTGGAGGAGTGGAGGAGTGGTGGGGTGTCCTGTCAGTCCTGTCTGTCACTGTCTGTCCTGTCTGTCACTGTCTGTCCTGTCTGTCACTGTCTGTCCTGTCTGTCACTGTCTGTCCTGTCAGTCACTGTCTGTCCTGTCTGTCACTGTCTGTCCTGTCTGTCACTGTCTGTCCTGTCAGTCCTGTCTGTCCTGTCAGTCACTGTCTGTCCTGTCTGTCACTGTCTGTCCTGTCTGTCACTGTCTGTCCTGTCTGTCACTGTCGGTCCTGTCAGTCACTGTCTGTCCTGTCCGTCTGTCCTGTCAGTCCTGTCTGTCCTGTCAGTCACTGTCTGTTCCTGTCCTGTCTGTCCTGTCTGTCCTGTCAGTCCTGTCCTGTCTGTACTGTGCTGTCTCTCCTGTCCTGTCCTGTCTGTCCTGTCCTGTCCTGTCTGTCCTGTCCTGTCCTGTCTGTCCTGTCAGTCCTGTCCTGTCTGTCCTGTCCTGTCTTGTCCTGTCTGTCCCGTCCTGTCTGTCCTGTCCTGTCTGTCCTGTCCTGTCTGTCCTGCCCTGTCTGTCCTGTCCTGTCTGTCCTGTCTGTCCTGTCCTGTCTGTCCTGTCAGTCCTGTCTGTCCTGTCCTGTCTGTCCTGTCCTGTCCTATCCTGTCTGTCCTGTCCTGTCCTGTCTGTCCTCGTAGTTGTTATTTATACGTGCTTTCATAATAAATGTGCCACAAGCGATGGGAGTTAAATCATTACACAAAGGTGATTGCTCATTGGGATTTAATTTGAATAACAAATACGTTTTTCAAAACTTTACTATCGCAAATTCTCTATGTGATCTGAGCATGATTCCTCTGGCCGTATTGAACCAGGTCGAGGGCCACATACGGGCTTGTCCAGGCCTGCTCTAGAGGACAGATAGAGACAGAGGGAGGCTGTGGAACAGTCCTGTCATGGTTCTCTACTCCCTCTAGAGGACAGATAGAGACAGAGGGAGGCTGTGGAACAGTCCTGTCATGGTTCTCCACTCCCTCTAGAGGACAGATAGAGACAGAGGGAGTCTGTGGAACAGTCCTGTCATGGTTTTCCACTCCCTCTAGAGGACAGATAGAGACAGAGGGAGTCTGTGGAACAGTCCTGTCATGGTTCTCCACTCCCTCTAGAGGACAGATAGAGACAGAGGGAGGCTGTGGAACAGTCCTGTCATGGTTCTCCACTCCCTCTAGAGGACAGATAGAGACAGAGGGAGTCTGTGGAACAGTCCTGTCATGGTTTTCCACTCCCTCTAGAGGACAGATAGAGACAGAGGGAGGCTGTGGAACAGTCCTGTCATGGTTCTCCACTCCCTCTAGAGGACAGATAGAGACAGAGGGAGGCTGTGGAACAGTCCTGTCATGGTTCTCCACTCCCTCTAGAGGACAGATAGAGACAGAGGGAGTCTGTGGAACAGTCCTGTCATGGTTTTCCACTCCCTCTAGAGGACAGATAGAGACAGAGGGAGTCTGTGGAACAGTCCTGTCATGGTTCTCCACTCCCTCTAGAGGACAGATAGAGACAGAGGGAGTCTGTGGAACAGTCCTGTCATGGTTCCCTCTAGAGGACAGATAGAGACAGAGGGAGTCCGTGGAACAGTCCTGTCATGGTTCCCTCTAGAGGACAGATAGAGACAGAGGGAGTCCATGGAACAGTCCTGTCATGGTTCCCTCTAGAGGACAGATAGAGACAGAGGGAGTCTGTGGAACAGTCCTGTCATGGTTCCCTCTAGAGGACAGATAGAGACAGAGGGAGTCTGTGGAACAGTCCTGTCATGGTTCCCTCTAGAGGACAGATAGAGAGAGACAGAGGGAGTCTGTGGAACAGTCCTGTCATGGTTCCCTCTAGAGGACAGATAGAGAGAGACAGAGGGAGTCCGTGGAACAGTCCTGTCATGGTTCCCTCTAGAGGACAGATAGAGACAGAGGGAGTCTGTGGAACAGTCCTGTCATGGTTCCCTCTAGAGGACAGATAGAGACAGAGGGAGTCCATGGAACAGTCCTGTCATGGTTCCCTCTAGAGGACAGATAGAGAGAGACAGAGGGAGTCCATGGAACAGTCCTGTCATGGTTCCCTCTAGAGGACAGATAGAGAGAGACAGAGGGAGTCTGTGGAACAGTCCTGTCATGGTTCCCTCTAGAGGACAGATAGAGACAGAGGGAGTCTGTGGAACAGTCCTGTCATGGTTCCCTCTAGAGGACAGACAGATAGAGACAGAGGGAGTCTGTGGAACAGTCCTGTCATGGTTCCCTCTAGAGGACAGATAGAGACAGAGGGAGTCCGTGGAACAGTCCTGTCATGGTTCCCTCTAGAGGACAGATAGAGACAGAGGGAGTCCGTGGAACAGTCCTGTCATGGTTCCCTCTAGAGGACAGATAGAGACAGAGGGAGTCCATGGAACAGTCCTGTCATGGTTCCCTCTAGAGGACAGATAGAGACAGAGGGAGTCCGTGGAACAGTCCTGTCATGGTTCCCTCTAGAGGACAGATAGAGACAGAGGGAGTCCATGGAACAGTCCTGTCATGGTTCCCTCTAGAGGACAGATAGAGAGAGACAGAGGGAGTCCATGGAACAGTCCTGTCATGGTTCCCTCTACAGGACAGATAGATAGAGACAGAGGGAGTCCATGGAACAGTCCTGTCATGGTTCCCTCTAGAGGACAGATAGAGAGAGACAGAGGGAGTCCATGGAACAGTCCTGTCATGGTTCCCTCTACAGGACAGATAGAGACAGAGGGAGTCTGTGGAACAGTCCTGTCATGGTTCCCTCTAGAGGACAGATAGAGACAGAGGGAGTCCGTGGAACAGTCCTGTCATGGTTCCCTCTAGAGGACAGATAGAGACAGAGGGAGTCCGTGGAACAGTCCTGTCATGGTTCCCTCTAGAGGACAGATAGAGACAGAGGGAGTCTGTGGAACAGTCCTGTCATGGTTCCCTCTAGAGGACAGAGAGAGACAGAGGGAGTCCATGGAACAGTCCTGTCATGGTTCCCTCTAGAGGACAGATAGAGAGAGACAGAGGGAGTCTGTGGAACAGTCCTGTCATGGTTCCCTCTAGAGGACAGATAGAGACAGAGGGAGTCTGTGGAACAGTCCTGTCATGGTTCCCTCTAGAGGACAGACAGATAGAGACAGAGGGAGTCTGTGGAACAGTCCTGTCATGGTTCCCTCTAGAGGACAGATAGAGACAGAGGGAGTCCGTGGAACAGTCCTGTCATGGTTCCCTCTAGAGGACAGATAGAGACAGAGGGAGTCCGTGGAACAGTCCTGTCATGGTTCCCTCTAGAGGACAGATAGAGACAGAGGGAGTCCATGGAACAGTCCTGTCATGGTTCCCTCTAGAGGACAGATAGAGACAGAGGGAGTCTGTGGAACAGTCCTGTCATGGTTCCCTCTAGAGGACAGATAGAGAGAGACAGAGGGAGTCCATGGAACAGTCCTGTCATGGTTCCCTCTAGAGGACAGATAGAGACAGAGGGAGTCTGTGGAACAGTCCTGTCATGGTTCCCTCTAGAGGACAGATAGAGAGAGACAGAGGGAGTCCATGGAACAGTCCTGTCATGGTTCCCTCTACAGGACAGATAGAGAGAGACAGAGGGAGTCCATGGAACAGTCCTGTCATGGTTCCCTCTAGAGGACAGATAGAGACAGAGGGAGTCTGTGGAACAGTCCTGTCATGGTTCCCTCTAGAGGACAGATAGAGACAGAGGGAGTCTGTGGAACAGTCCTGTCATGGTTCCCTCTAGAGGACAGATAGAGACAGAGGGAGTCTGTGGAACAGTCCTGTCATGGTTCCCTCTAGAGGACAGATAGAGACAGAGGGAGTCCGTGGAACAGTCCTGTCATGGTTCCCTCTAGAGGACAGATAGAGACAGAGGGAGTCTGTGGAACAGTCCTGTCATGGTTCCCTCTAGAGGACAGATAGAGACAGAGGGAGTCCGTGGAACAGTCCTGTCATGGTTCCCTCTAGAGGACAGATAGAGACAGAGGGAGGCTGTGGAACAGTCCTGTCATGGTTCTCCACTCCCTCTAGATGACAGATAGAGACAGAGGGAGTCCGTGGAACAGTCCTGTCATGGTTCCCTCTAGAGGACAGATAGAGACAGAGGGAGTCTGTGGAACAGTCCTGTCATGGTTCCCTCTAGAGGACAGAGAGAGACAGAGGGAGTCCGTGGAACAGTCCTGTCATGGTTCCCTCTAGAGGACAGATAGAGACAGAGGGAGTCCGTGGAACAGTCCTGTCATGGTTCCCTCTAGAGGACAGATAGAGACAGAGGGAGTCCATGGAACAGTCCTGTCATGGTTCCCTCTAGAGGACAGATAGAGACAGAGGGAGTCTGTGGAACAGTCCTGTCATGGTTCCCTCTAGAGGACAGATAGAGACAGAGGGAGTCTGTGGAACAGTCCTGTCATGGTTCCCTCTAGAGGACAGATAGAGACAGAGGGAGTCTGTGGAACAGTCCTGTCATGGTTCCCTCTAGAGGACAGATAGAGACAGAGGGAGTCCGTGGAACCGTCCTGTCATGGTTCCCTCTAGAGGACAGTTAGAGACAGAGGGAGTCTGTGGAACAGTCCTGTCATGGTTCCCTCTAGAGGACAGATAGAGACAGAGGGAGTCCATGGAACAGTCCTGTCATGGTTCCCTCTAGAGGACAGATAGAGACAGAGGGAGTCTGTGGAACAGTCCTGTCATGGTTCCCTCTAGAGGACAGATAGAGACAGAGGGAGTCCGTGGAACAGTCCTGTCATGGTTCCCTCTAGAGGACAGATAGAGAGAGACAGAGGGAGTCTGTGGAACAGTCCTGTCATGGTTCCCTCTAGAGGACAGATAGAGACAGAGGGAGTCTGTGGAACAGTCCTGTCATGGTTCCCTCTAGAGGACAGATAGAGACAGAGGGAGTCCGTGGAACCGTCCTGTCATGGTTCCCTCTAGAGGACAGATAGAGACAGAGGGAGTCTGTGGAACAGTCCTGTCATGGTTCCCTCTAGAGGACAGATAGAGAGAGACAGAGGGAGTCCATGGAACAGTCCTGTCATGGTTCCCTCTAGAGGACAGATAGAGAGAGACAGAGGGAGTCCATGGAACAGTCCTGTCATGGTTCCCTCTAGAGGACAGATAGAGAGAGACAGAGGGAGTCCATGGAACAGTCCTGTCATGGTTCCCTCTAGAGGACAGATAGAGAGAGACAGAGGGAGTCCATGGAACAGTCCTGTCATGGTTCCCTCTAGAGGACAGATAGAGAGAGACAGAGGGAGTCCATGGAACAGTCCTGTCATGGTTCCCTCTAGAGGACAGATAGAGACAGAGGGAGTCCGTGGAACAGTCCTGTCATGGTTCCCTCTAGAGGACAGATAGAGACAGAGGGAGTCCGTGGAACAGTCCTGTCATGGTTCCCTCTAGAGGACAGATAGAGACAGAGGGAGTCTGTGGAACAGTCCTGTCATGGTTCCCTCTAGAGGACAGATAGAGACAGAGGGAGTCCGTGGAACAGTCCTGTCATGGTTCCCTCTAGAGGACAGATAGAGACAGAGGGAGTCCGTGGAACAGTCCTGTCATGGTTCCCTCTAGAGGACAGATAGAGACAGAGGGAGTCCGTGGAACCGTCCTGTCATGGTTCCCTCTAGAGGACAGATAGAGACAGAGGGAGTCTGTGGAACAGTCCTGTCATGGTTCCCTCTAGAGGACAGATAGAGACAGAGGGAGTCTGTGGAACAGTCCTGTCATGGTTCCCTCTAGAGGACAGATAAAGAGAGACAGAGGGAGTCTGTGGAACAGTCCTGTCATGGTTCCCTCTAGAGGACAGATAGAGACAGAGGGAGTCTGTGGAACCGTCCTGTCATGGTTCCCTCTAGAGGACAGATAGAGACAGAGGGAGTCTGTGGAACAGTCCTGTCATGGTTCCCTCTAGAGGACAGATAGAGACAGAGGGAGTCCGTGGAACAGTCCTGTCATGGTTCCCTCTAGAGGACAGATAGAGACAGAGGGAGTCCGTGGAACAGTCCTGTCATGGTTCCCTCTAGAGGACAGATAGAGACAGAGGGAGGCTGTGGAACAGTCCTGTCATGGTTCCCTCTAGAGGACAGATAGAGAGAGACAGAGGGAGTCCGTGGAACAGTCCTGTCATGGTTCCCTCTAGAGGACAGATAGAGACAGAGGGAGTCTGTGGAACAGTCCTGTCATGGTTCCCTCTAGAGGACAGATAGAGACAGAGGGAGTCCGTGGAACCGTCCTGTCATGGTTCCCTCTAGAGGACAGTTAGAGACAGAGGGAGTCTGTGGAACAGTCCTGTCATGGTTCCCTCTAGAGGACAGATAGAGACAGAGGGAGTCCATGGAACAGTCCTGTCATGGTTCCCTCTAGAGGACAGATAGAGACAGAGGGAGTCTGTGGAACAGTCCTGTCATGGTTCCCTCTAGAGGACAGATAGAGACAGAGGGAGTCTGTGGAACAGTCCTGTCATGGTTCCCTCTAGAGGACAGATAGAGAGAGACAGAGGGAGTCCGTGGAACAGTCCTGTCATGGTTCCCTCTAGAGGACAGATAGAGACAGAGGGAGTCTGTGGAACAGTCCTGTCATGGTTCCCTCTAGAGGACAGATAGAGACAGAGGGAGTCTGTGGAACAGTCCTGTCATGGTTCCCTCTAGAGGACAGATAGAGACAGAGGGAGTCCGTGGAACCGTCCTGTCATGGTTCCCTCTAGAGGACAGATAGAGACAGAGGGAGTCTGTGGAACAGTCCTGTCATGGTTCCCTCTAGAGGACAGATAGAGAGAGACAGAGGGAGTCCATGGAACAGTCCTGTCATGGTTCCCTCTAGAGGACAGATAGAGAGAGACAGAGGGAGTCCATGGAACAGTCCTGTCATGGTTCCCTCTAGAGGACAGATAGAGAGAGACAGAGGGAGTCCATGGAACAGTCCTGTCATGGTTCCCTCTAGAGGACAGATAGAGAGAGACAGAGGGAGTCCATGGAACAGTCCTGTCATGGTTCCCTCTAGAGGACAGATAGAGACAGAGGGAGTCCGTGGAACAGTCCTGTCATGGTTCCCTCTAGAGGACAGATAGAGACAGAGGGAGTCCGTGGAACAGTCCTGTCATGGTTCCCTCTAGAGGACAGATAGAGACAGAGGGAGTCTGTGGAACAGTCCTGTCATGGTTCCCTCTAGAGGACAGATAGAGACAGAGGGAGTCCGTGGAACAGTCCTGTCATGGTTCCCTCTAGAGGACAGATAGAGACAGAGGGAGTCCGTGGAACAGTCCTGTCATGGTTCCCTCTAGAGGACAGATAGAGACAGAGGGAGTCCGTGGAACCGTCCTGTCATGGTTCCCTCTAGAGGACAGATAGAGACAGAGGGAGTCTGTGGAACAGTCCTGTCATGGTTCCCTCTAGAGGACAGATAGAGACAGAGGGAGTCTGTGGAACAGTCCTGTCATGGTTCCCTCTAGAGGACAGATAAAGAGAGACAGAGGGAGTCTGTGGAACAGTCCTGTCATGGTTCCCTCTAGAGGACAGATAGAGACAGAGGGAGTCTGTGGAACCGTCCTGTCATGGTTCCCTCTAGAGGACAGATAGAGACAGAGGGAGTCTGTGGAACCGTCCTGTCATGGTTCCCTCTAGAGGACAGATAGAGACAGAGGGAGTCTGTGGAACAGTCCTGTCATGGTTCCCTCTAGAGGACAGATAGAGACAGAGGGAGTCTGTGGAACAGTCCTGTCATGGTTCCCTCTAGAGGATAGATAGAGACAGAGGGAGTCTGTGGAACAGTCCTGTCATGGTTCCCTCTAGAGGACAGATAGAGACAGAGGGAGTCCATGGAACAGTCCTGTCATGGTTCCCTCTAGAGGACAGATAGAGACAGAGGGAGTCTGTGGAACAGTCCTGTCATGGTTCCCTCTAGAGGACAGATAGAGAGAGACAGAGGGAGTCTGTGGAACAGTCCTGTCATGGTTCCCTCTAGAGGACAGATAGAGACAGAGGGAGTCTGTGGAACAGTCCTGTCATGGTTCCCTCTAGAGGATAGATAGAGACAGAGGGAGTCTGTGGAACAGTCCTGTCATGGTTCCCTCTAGAGGACAGATAGAGACAGAGGGAGTCTGTGGAACAGTCCTGTCATGGTTCCCTCTAGAGGACAGATAGAGACAGAGGGAGTCCGTGGAACAGTCCTGTCATGGTTCCCTCTAGAGGACAGATAGAGACAGAGGGAGTCCGTGGAACAGTCCTGTCATGGTTCCCTCTAGAGGACAGATAGAGACAGAGGGAGTCTGTGGAACAGTCCTGTCATGGTTCCCTCTAGAGGACAGATAGAGAGAGAGGGAGTCCGTGGAACAGTCCTGTCATGGTTCCCTCTAGAGGACAGATAGAGAGAGACAGAGGGAGTCCGTGGAACAGTCCTGTCATGGTTCCCTCTACAGGACAGATAGAGACAGAGGGAGTCCGTGGAACAGTCCTGTCATGGTTCCCTCTAGAGGACAGAGAGAGACAGAGGGAGTCCGTGGAACAGTCCTGTCATGGTTCCCTCTAGAGGACAGATAGAGACAGAGGGAGTCCGTGGAACAGTCCTGTCATGGTTCCCTCTAGAGGACAGATAGAGACAGAGGGAGTCTGTGGAACAGTCCTGTCATGGTTCCCTCTAGAGGACAGATAGAGACAGAGGGAGTCCGTGGAACAGTCCTGTCATGGTTCCCTCTAGAGGACAGATAGAGACAGAGGGAGTCCGTGGAACAGTCCTGTCATGGTTCCCTCTAGAGGACAGATAGAGACAGAGGGAGTCTGTGGAACAGTCCTGTCATGGTTCCCTCTAGAGGACAGATAGAGAGAGACAGAGGGAGTCCGTGGAACAGTCCTGTCATGGTTCCCTCTAGAGGACAGAGAGAGACAGAGGGAGTCTGTGGAACAGTCCTGTCATGGTTCCCTCTAGAGGACAGATAGAGACAGAGGGAGTCCATGGAACAGTCCTGTCATGGTTCCCTCTAGAGGACAGATAGAGAGAGACAGAGGGAGTCCATGGAACAGTCCTGTCATGGTTCCCTCTACAGGACAGATAGAGACAGAGGGAGTCTGTGGAACAGTCCTGTCATGGTTCCCTCTAGAGGACAGATAGAGACAGAGGGAGTCCGTGGAACAGTCCTGTCATGGTTCCCTCTAGAGGACAGATAGAGACAGAGGGAGTCTGTGGAACAGTCCTGTCATGGTTCCCTCTAGAGGACAGATAGAGAGAGACAGAGGGAGTCTGTGGAACAGTCCTGTCATGGTTCCCTCTAGAGGACAGATAGAGAGAGACAGAGGGAGTCTGTGGAACAGTCCTGTCATGGTTCCCTCTAGAGGACAGATAGAGACAGAGGGAGTCCGTGGAACCGTCCTGTCATGGTTCCCTCTAGAGGACAGATAGAGACAGAGGGAGTCTGTGGAACAGTCCTGTCATGGTTCCCTCTAGAGGACAGAGAGAGACAGAGGGAGTCCATGGAACAGTCCTGTCATGGTTCCCTCTAGAGGACAGATAGAGAGAGACAGAGGGAGTCTGTGGAACAGTCCTGTCATGGTTCCCTCTAGAGGACAGATAGAGACAGAGGGAGTCTGTGGAACAGTCCTGTCATGGTTCCCTCTAGAGGACAGACAGATAGAGACAGAGGGAGTCTGTGGAACAGTCCTGTCATGGTTCCCTCTAGAGGACAGATAGAGACAGAGGGAGTCCGTGGAACAGTCCTGTCATGGTTCCCTCTAGAGGACAGATAGAGACAGAGGGAGTCTGTGGAACAGTCCTGTCATGGTTCCCTCTAGAGGACAGATAGAGACAGAGGGAGTCTGTGGAACAGTCCTGTCATGGTTCCCTCTAGAGGACAGATAGAGAGAGACAGAGGGAGTCTGTGGAACAGTCCTGTCATGGTTCCCTCTAGAGGACAGATAGAGACAGAGGGAGTCCATGGAACAGTCCTGTCATGGTTCCCTCTAGAGGACAGATAGAGAGAGACAGAGGGAGTCCATGGAACAGTCCTGTCATGGTTCCCTCTACAGGACAGATAGAGACAGAGGGAGTCTGTGGAACAGTCCTGTCATGGTTCCCTCTAGAGGACAGATAGAGACAGAGGGAGTCCGTGGAACAGTCCTGTCATGGTTCCCTCTAGAGGACAGATAGAGACAGAGGGAGTCTGTGGAACAGTCCTGTCATGGTTCCCTCTAGAGGACAGATAGAGAGAGACAGAGGGAGTCTGTGGAACAGTCCTGTCATGGTTCCCTCTAGAGGACAGATAGAGAGAGACAGAGGGAGTCTGTGGAACAGTCCTGTCATGGTTCCCTCTAGAGGACAGATAGAGACAGAGGGAGTCCGTGGAACCGTCCTGTCATGGTTCCCTCTAGAGGACAGATAGAGACAGAGGGAGTCTGTGGAACAGTCCTGTCATGGTTCCCTCTAGAGGACAGAGAGAGACAGAGGGAGTCTGTGGAACAGTCCTGTCATGGTTCCCTCTAGAGGACAGATAGAGACAGAGGGAGTCCATGGAACAGTCCTGTCATGGTTCCCTCTAGAGGACAGATAGAGAGAGACAGAGGGAGTCCATGGAACAGTCCTGTCATGGTTCCCTCTACAGGACAGATAGAGACAGAGGGAGTCTGTGGAACAGTCCTGTCATGGTTCCCTCTAGAGGACAGATAGAGACAGAGGGAGTCCGTGGAACAGTCCTGTCATGGTTCCCTCTAGAGGACAGATAGAGACAGAGGGAGTCTGTGGAACAGTCCTGTCATGGTTCCCTCTAGAGGACAGATAGAGAGAGACAGAGGGAGTCTGTGGAACAGTCCTGTCATGGTTCCCTCTAGAGGACAGATAGAGAGAGACAGAGGGAGTCTGTGGAACAGTCCTGTCATGGTTCCCTCTAGAGGACAGATAGAGACAGAGGGAGTCCGTGGAACCGTCCTGTCATGGTTCCCTCTAGAGGACAGATAGAGACAGAGGGAGTCTGTGGAACAGTCCTGTCATGGTTCCCTCTAGAGGACAGAGAGAGACAGAGGGAGTCCATGGAACAGTCCTGTCATGGTTCCCTCTAGAGGACAGATAGAGAGAGACAGAGGGAGTCTGTGGAACAGTCCTGTCATGGTTCCCTCTAGAGGACAGATAGAGACAGAGGGAGTCTGTGGAACAGTCCTGTCATGGTTCCCTCTAGAGGACAGACAGATAGAGACAGAGGGAGTCTGTGGAACAGTCCTGTCATGGTTCCCTCTAGAGGACAGATAGAGACAGAGGGAGTCCGTGGAACAGTCCTGTCATGGTTCCCTCTAGAGGACAGATAGAGACAGAGGGAGTCTGTGGAACAGTCCTGTCATGGTTCCCTCTAGAGGACAGATAGAGACAGAGGGAGTCCATGGAACAGTCCTGTCATGGTTCCCTCTAGAGGACAGATAGAGACAGAGGGAGTCCGTGGAACAGTCCTGTCATGGTTCCCTCTAGAGGACAGATAGAGACAGAGGGAGTCCGTGGAACAGTCCTGTCATGGTTCCCTCTAGAGGACAGATAGAGACAGAGGGAGTCCGTGGAACAGTCCTGTCATGGTTCCCTCTAGAGGACAGATAGAGACAGAGGGAGTCCATGGAACAGTCCTGTCATGGTTCCCTCTAGAGGACAGATAGAGACAGAGGGAGTCTGTGGAACAGTCCTGTCATGGTTCCCTCTAGAGGACAGATAGAGAGAGACAGAGGGAGTCCATGGAACAGTCCTGTCATGGTTCCCTCTAGAGGACAGATAGAGACAGAGGGAGTCTGTGGAACAGTCCTGTCATGGTTCCCTCTAGAGGACAGATAGAGAGAGACAGAGGGAGTCCATGGAACAGTCCTGTCATGGTTCCCTCTACAGGACAGATAGAGACAGAGGGAGTCCGTGGAACAGTCCTGTCATGGTTCCCTCTAGAGGACAGATAGAGACAGAGGGAGTCCGTGGAACAGTCCTGTCATGGTTCCCTCTAGAGGACAGATAGAGACAGAGGGAGTCTGTGGAACAGTCCTGTCATGGTTCCCTCTAGAGGACAGATAGAGACAGAGGGAGTCCGTGGAACCGTCCTGTCATGGTTCCCTCTAGAGGACAGATAGAGACAGAGGGAGTCCGTGGAACCGTCCTGTCATGGTTCCCTCTAGAGGACAGATAGAGACAGAGGGAGGCTGTGGAACAGTCCTGTCATGGTTCCCTCTAGAGGACAGATAGAGACAGAGGGAGTCTGTGGAACAGTCCTGTCATGGTTCCCTCTAGAGGACAGAGAGAGACAGAGGGAGTCCGTGGAACAATCCTGTCATGGTTCCCTCTAGAGGACAGATAGAGACAGAGGGAGTCCGTGGAACAGTCCTGTCATGGTTCCCTCTAGAGGACAGATAGAGACAGAGGGAGTCCATGGAACAGTCCTGTCATGGTTCCCTCTAGAGGACAGATAGAGACAGAGGGAGTCCGTGGAACAGTCCTGTCATGGTTCCCTCTAGAGGACAGATAGAGACAGAGGGAGTCTGTGGAACAGTCCTGTCATGGTTCCCTCTAGAGGACAGATAGAGACAGAGGGAGTCCGTGGAACAGTCCTGTCATGGTTCCCTCTAGAGGACAGATAGAGACAGAGGGAGTCCGTGGAACAGTCCTGTCATGGTTCCCTCTAGAGGACAGATAGAGACAGAGGGAGTCTGTGGAACAGTCCTGTCATGGTTCCCTCTAGAGGACAGATAGAGACAGAGGGAGTCCGTGGAACAGTCCTGTCATGGTTCCCTCTAGAGGACAGATAGAGACAGAGGGAGTCCGTGGAACAGTCCTGTCATGGTTCCCTCTAGAGGACAGATAGAGACAGAGGGAGTCTGTGGAACAGTCCTGTCATGGTTCCCTCTAGAGGACAGATAGAGAGAGACAGAGGGAGTCCGTGGAACAGTCCTGTCATGGTTCCCTCTAGAGGACAGAGAGAGACAGAGGGAGTCCGTGGAACCGTCCTGTCATGGTTCCCTCTAGAGGACAGATAGAGACAGAGGGAGTCTGTGGAACAGTCCTGTCATGGTTCCCTCTAGAGGACAGATAGAGACAGAGGGAGTCTGTGGAACAGTCCTGTCATGGTTCCCTCTAGAGGACAGATAGAGACAGAGGGAGTCTGTGGAACAGTCCTGTCATGGTTCCCTCTAGAGGACAGATAGAGACAGAGGGAGTCCGTGGAACCGTCCTGTCATGGTTCCCTCTAGAGGACAGATAGAGACAGAGGGAGTCCGTGGAACCGTCCTGTCATGGTTCCCTCTAGAGGACAGATAGAGACAGAGGGAGTCCGTGGAACCGTCCTGTCATGGTTCCCTCTAGAGGACAGATAGAGACAGAGGGAGTCCGTGGAACCGTCCTGTCATGGTTCCCTCTAGAGGACAGATAGAGACAGAGGGAGGCTGTGGAACAGTCCTGTCATGGTTCCCTCTAGAGGACAGATAGAGACAGAGGGAGTCTGTGGAACAGTCCTGTCATGGTTCCCTCTAGAGGACAGAGAGAGACAGAGGGAGTCCGTGGAACAGTCCTGTCATGGTTCCCTCTAGAGGACAGATAGAGACAGAGGGAGTCCGTGGAACAGTCCTGTCATGGTTCCCTCTAGAGGACAGATAGAGACAGAGGGAGGCTGTGGAACAGTCCTGTCATGGTTCCCTCTAGAGGACAGATAGAGAGAGACAGAGGGAGTCCGTGGAACAGTCCTGTCATGGTTCCCTCTACAGGACAGATAGAGACAGAGGGAGTCCGTGGAACAGTCCTGTCATGGTTCCCTCTAGAGGACAGAGAGAGACAGAGGGAGTCCGTGGAACAGTCCTGTCATGGTTCCCTCTAGAGGACAGATAGAGACAGAGGGAGTCCGTGGAACAGTCCTGTCATGGTTCCCTCTAGAGGACAGATAGAGACAGAGGGAGTCTGTGGAACAGTCCTGTCATGGTTCCCTCTAGAGGACAGATAGAGACAGAGGGAGTCCGTGGAACAGTCCTGTCATGGTTCCCTCTAGAGGACAGATAGAGACAGAGGGAGTCCATGGAACAGTCCTGTCATGGTTCCCTCTAGAGGACAGATAGAGACAGAGGGAGTCTGTGGAACAGTCCTGTCATGGTTCCCTCTAGAGGACAGATAGAGAGAGACAGAGGGAGTCCGTGGAACAGTCCTGTCATGGTTCCCTCTAGAGGACAGAGAGAGACAGAGGGAGTCTGTGGAACAGTCCTGTCATGGTTCCCTCTAGAGGACAGAGAGAGACAGAGGGAGTCCGTGGAACAGTCCTGTCATGGTTCCCTCTAGAGGACAGATAGAGACAGAGGGAGTCCGTGGAACAGTCCTGTCATGGTTCCCTCTAGAGGACAGATAGAGACAGAGGGAGGCTGTGGAACAGTCCTGTCATGGTTCCCTCTAGAGGACAGATAGAGAGAGACAGAGGGAGTCCGTGGAACAGTCCTGTCATGGTTCCCTCTACAGGACAGATAGAGACAGAGGGAGTCCGTGGAACAGTCCTGTCATGGTTCCCTCTAGAGGACAGAGAGAGACAGAGGGAGTCCGTGGAACAGTCCTGTCATGGTTCCCTCTAGAGGACAGATAGAGACAGAGGGAGTCCGTGGAACAGTCCTGTCATGGTTCCCTCTAGAGGACAGATAGAGACAGAGGGAGTCTGTGGAACAGTCCTGTCATGGTTCCCTCTAGAGGACAGATAGAGAGAGACAGAGGGAGTCCATGGAACAGTCCTGTCATGGTTCCCTCTACAGGACAGATAGAGACAGAGGGAGTCTGTGGAACAGTCCTGTCATGGTTCCCTCTAGAGGACAGATAGAGACAGAGGGAGTCCGTGGAACAGTCCTGTCATGGTTCCCTCTAGAGGACAGATAGAGACAGAGGGAGTCCGTGGAACCGTCCTGTCATGGTTCCCTCTAGAGGACAGATAGAGACAGAGGGAGTCCGTGGAACAGTCCTGTCATGGTTCCCCCTAGAGGACAGATAGAGACAGAGGGAGTCCGTGGAACAGTCCTGTCATGGTTCCCTCTAGAGGACAGATAGAGACAGAGGGAGTCCATGGAACAGTCCTGTCATGGTTCCCTCTAGAGGACAGATAGAGACAGAGGGAGTCTGTGGAACAGTCCTGTCATGGTTCCCTCTAGAGGACAGATAGAGACAGAGGGAGTCTGTGGAACAGTCCTGTCATGGTTCCCTCTAGAGGACAGACAGATAGAGACAGAGGGAGTCTGTGGAACAGTCCTGTCATGGTTCCCTCTAGAGGACAGATAGAGACAGAGGGAGTCCGTGGAACAGTCCTGTCATGGTTCCCTCTAGAGGACAGATAGAGACAGAGGGAGTCCGTGGAACAGTCCTGTCATGGTTCCCTCTAGAGGACAGATAGAGACAGAGGGAGTCCATGGAACAGTCCTGTCATGGTTCCCTCTAGAGGACAGATAGAGACAGAGGGAGTCCGTGGAACAGTCCTGTCATGGTTCCCTCTAGAGAACAGATAGAGACAGAGGGAGTCCATGGAACAGTCCTGTCATGGTTCCCTCTAGAGGACAGATAGAGACAGAGGGAGTCTGTGGAACAGTCCTGTCATGGTTCCCTCTAGAGGACAGATAGAGAGAGACAGAGGGAGTCCATGGAACAGTCCTGTCATGGTTCCCCCTAGAGGACAGATAGAGACAGAGGGAGTCTGTGGAACAGTCCTGTCATGGTTCCCTCTAGAGGACAGATAGAGAGAGACAGAGGGAGTCCATGGAACAGTCCTGTCATGGTTCCCTCTACAGGACAGATAGAGACAGAGGGAGTCTGTGGAACAGTCCTGTCATGGTTCCCTCTAGAGGACAGATAGAGACAGAGGGAGTCCGTGGAACAGTCCTGTCATGGTTCCCTCTAGAGGACAGATAGAGACAGAGGGAGTCTGTGGAACAGTCCTGTCATGGTTCCCTCTAGAGGACAGATAGAGACAGAGGGAGTCCGTGGAACCGTCCTGTCATGGTTCCCTCTAGAGGACAGATAGAGACAGAGGGAGTCCGTGGAACCGTCCTGTCATGGTTCCCTCTAGAGGACAGATAGAGACAGAGGGAGGCTGTGGAACAGTCCTGTCATGGTTCCCTCTAGAGGACAGATAGAGACAGAGGGAGTCTGTGGAACAGTCCTGTCATGGTTCCCTCTAGAGGACAGAGAGAGACAGAGGGAGTCCGTGGAACAGTCCTGTCATGGTTCCCTCTAGAGGACAGATAGAGACAGAGGGAGTCCGTGGAACAGTCCTGTCATGGTTCCCTCTAGAGGACAGATAGAGACAGAGGGAGTCCATGGAACAGTCCTGTCATGGTTCCCTCTAGAGGACAGATAGAGACAGAGGGAGTCTGTGGAACAGTCCTGTCATGGTTCCCTCTAGAGGACAGATAGAGACAGAGGGAGTCTGTGGAACAGTCCTGTCATGGTTCCCTCTAGAGGACAGATAGAGACAGAGGGAGTCCATGGAACAGTCCTGTCATGGTTCCCTCTAGAGGACAGATAGAGAGAGACAGAGGGAGTCTGTGGAACAGTCCTGTCATGGTTCCCTCTAGAGGACAGATAGAGACAGAGGGAGTCTGTGGAACAGTCCTGTCATGGTTCCCTCTAGAGGACAGATAGAGACAGAGGGAGTCCGTGGAACAGTCCTGTCATGGTTCCCTCTAGAGGACAGATAGAGACAGAGGGAGTCCGTGGAACAGTCCTGTCATGGTTCCCTCTAGAGGACAGATAGAGACAGAGGGAGTCTGTGGAACAGTCCTGTCATGGTTCCCTCTAGAGGACAGATAGAGAGAGACAGAGGGAGTCTGTGGAACAGTCCTGTCATGGTTCCCTCTAGAGGACAGATAGAGACAGAGGGAGTCTGTGGAACAGTCCTGTCATGGTTCCCTCTAGAGGACAGAGAGAGACAGAGGGAGGCTGTGGAACAGTCCTGTCATGGTTCCCTCTAGAGGACAGATAGAGAGAGACAGAGGGAGTCCGTGGAACAGTCCTGTCATGGTTCCCTCTAGAGGACAGATAGAGACAGAGGGAGTCTGTAGAACAGTCCTGTCATGGTTCCCTCTAGAGGACAGATAGAGACAGAGGGAGTCCGTGGAACCGTCCTGTCATGGTTCCCTCTAGAGGACAGTTAGAGACAGAGGGAGTCTGTGGAACAGTCCTGTCATGGTTCCCTCTAGAGGACAGATAGAGACAGAGGGAGTCCATGGAACAGTCCTGTCATGGTTCCCTCTAGAGGACAGATAGAGACAGAGGGAGTCTGTGGAACAGTCCTGTCATGGTTCCCTCTAGAGGACAGATAGAGAGAGACAGAGGGAGTCCGTGGAACAGTCCTGTCATGGTTCCCTCTAGAGGACAGATAGAGACAGAGGGAGTCTGTGGAACAGTCCTGTCATGGTTCCCTCTAGAGGACAGATAGAGACAGAGGGAGTCCGTGGAACAGTCCTGTCATGGTTCCCTCTAGAGGACAGATAGAGACAGAGGGAGTCTGTGGAACAGTCCTGTCATGGTTCCCTCTAGAGGACAGATAGAGAGAGACAGAGGGAGTCCGTGGAACAGTCCTGTCATGGTTCCCTCTAGAGGACAGATAGAGACAGAGGGAGTCTGTGGAACAGTCCTGTCATGGTTCCCTCTAGAGGACAGATAGAGACAGAGGGAGTCCGTGGAACCGTCCTGTCATGGTTCCCTCTAGAGGACAGATAGAGACAGAGGGAGTCTGTGGAACAGTCCTGTCATGGTTCCCTCTAGAGGACAGATAGAGAGAGACAGAGGGAGTCCATGGAACAGTCCTGTCATGGTTCCCTCTAGAGGACAGATAGAGAGAGACAGAGGGAGTCCATGGAACAGTCCTGTCATGGTTCCCTCTAGAGGACAGATAGAGAGAGACAGAGGGAGTCCATGGAACAGTCCTGTCATGGTTCCCTCTAGAGGACAGATAGAGAGAGACAGAGGGAGTCCATGGAACAGTCCTGTCATGGTTCCCTCTAGAGGACAGATAGAGACAGAGGGAGTCCGTGGAACAGTCCTGTCATGGTTCCCTCTAGAGGACAGATAGAGACAGAGGGAGTCCGTGGAACAGTCCTGTCATGGTTCCCTCTAGAGGACAGATAGAGACAGAGGGAGTCTGTGGAACAGTCCTGTCATGGTTCCCTCTAGAGGACAGATAGAGACAGAGGGAGTCTGTGGAACAGTCCTGTCATGGTTCCCTCTAGAGGACAGATAGAGACAGAGGGAGTCCGTGGAACAGTCCTGTCATGGTTCCCTCTAGAGGACAGATAGAGACAGAGGGAGTCTGTGGAACAGTCCTGTCATGGTTCCCTCTAGAGGACAGATAGAGACAGAGGGAGTCTGTGGAACAGTCCTGTCATGGTTCCCTCTAGAGGACAGATAGAGACAGAGGGAGGGAGTCCGTGGAACAGTCCTGTCATGGTTCCCTCTAGAGGATAGATAGAGACAGAGGGAGTCTGTGGAACAGTCCTGTCATGGTTCCCTCTAGAGGACAGATAGAGAGAGACAGAGGGAGTCTGTGGAACAGTCCTGTCATGGTTCCCTCTAGAGGACAGATAGAGACAGAGGGAGTCTGTGGAACAGTCCTGTCATGGTTCCCTCTAGAGGACAGAGAGAGACAGAGGGAGTCTGTGGAACAGTCCTGTCATGGTTCCCTCTAGAGGACAGATAGAGACAGAGGGAGTCCGTGGAACAGTCCTGTCATGGTTCCCTCTAGAGGACAGATAGAGACAGAGGGAGTCTGTGGAACAGTCCTGTCATGGTTCCCTCTAGAGGACAGATAGAGACAGAGGGAGTCTGTGGAACAGTCCTGTCATGGTTCCCTCTAGAGGACAGATAGAGACAGAGGGAGTCTGTGGAACAGTCCTGTCATGGTTCCCTCTAGAGGACAGATAGAGAGAGACAGAGGGAGTCCGTGGAACAATCCTGTCATGGTTCCCTCTAGAGGACAGATAGAGACAGAGGGAGTCTGTGGAACAGTCCTGTCATGGTTCCCTCTAGAGGACAGATAGAGAGAGAGGGAGTCTGTGGAACAGTCCTGTCATGGTTCCCTCTAGAGGACAGATAGAGACAGAGGGAGTCCGTGGAACAGTCCTGTCATGGTTCCCTCTAGAGGACAGATAGAGACAGAGGGAGTCTGTGGAACAGTCCTGTCATGGTTCCCTCTAGAGGACAGATAGAGACAGAGGGAGTCCGTGGAACAGTCCTGTCATGGTTCCCTCTAGAGGACAGATAGAGACAGAGGGAGTCTGTGGAACAGTCCTGTCATGGTTCCCTCTAGAGGACAGATAGAGACAGAGGGAGTCCGTGGAACCGTCCTGTCATGGTTCCCTCTAGAGGACAGATAGAGACAGAGGGAGTCTGTGGAACAGTCCTGTCATGGTTCCCTCTAGAGGACAGATAGAGAGAGACAGAGGGAGTCCATGGAACAGTCCTGTCATGGTTCCCTCTAGAGGACAGATAGAGAGAGACAGAGGGAGTCCATGGAACAGTCCTGTCATGGTTCCCTCTAGAGGACAGATAGAGAGAGACAGAGGGAGTCTGTGGAACAGTCCTGTCATGGTTCCCTCTAGAGGACAGAGAGAGAGAGACAGAGGGAGTCCATGGAACAGTCCTGTCATGGTTCCCTCTAGAGGACAGATAGAGACAGAGGGAGTCCATGGAACAGTCCTGTCATGGTTCCCTCTAGAGGACAGATAGAGAGAGACAGAGGGAGTCCATGGAACAGTCCTGTCATGGTTCCCTCTAGAGGACAGATAGAGACAGAGGGAGTCCGTGGAACAGTCCTGTCATGGTTCCCTCTAGAGGACAGATAGAGACAGAGGGAGTCCGTGGAACAGTCCTGTCATGGTTCCCTCTAGAGGACAGATAGAGACAGAGGGAGTCTGTGGAACAGTCCTGTCATGGTTCCCTCTAGAGGACAGATAGAGACAGAGGGAGTCTGTGGAACAGTCCTGTCATGGTTCCCTCTAGAGGACAGATAGAGACAGAGGGAGTCCGTGGAACAGTCCTGTCATGGTTCCCTCTAGAGGACAGATAGAGACAGAGGGAGTCCGTGGAACAGTCCTGTCATGGTTCCCTCTAGAGGACAGATAGAGACAGAGGGAGTCCGTGGAACAGTCCTGTCATGGTTCCCTCTAGAGGACAGATAGAGACAGAGGGAGTCTGTGGAACAGTCCTGTCATGGTTCCCTCTAGAGGACAGATAGAGAGAGACAGAGGGAGTCTGTGGAACAGTCCTGTCATGGTTCCCTCTAGAGGACAGATAGAGAGAGACAGAGGGAGTCTGTGGAACAGTCCTGTCATGGTTCCCTCTAGAGGACAGATAGAGAGAGACAGAGGGAGTCTGTGGAACAGTCCTGTCATGGTTCCCTCTAGAGGACAGATAGAGACAGAGGGAGTCCGTGGAACAGTCCTGTCATGGTTCCCTCTAGAGGACAGATAGAGACAGAGGGAGTCTGTGGAACAGTCCTGTCATGGTTCCCTCTAGAGGACAGATAGAGACAGAGGGAGTCTGTGGAACAGTCCTGTCATGGTTCCCTCTAGAGGACAGATAGAGACAGAGGGAGTCTGTGGAACAGTCCTGTCATGGTTCCCTCTAGAGGACAGATAGAGACAGAGGGAGTCTGTGGAACCGTCCTGTCATGGTTCCCTCTAGAGGACAGATAGAGAGAGACAGAGGGAGTCCGTGGAACAGTCCTGTCATGGTTCCCTCTAGAGGACAGATAGAGACAGAGGGAGTCTGTGGAACAGTCCTGTCATGGTTCTCCACTCCCTCTAGAGGACAGATAGAGAGAGACAGAGGGAGTCTGTGGAACAGTCCTGTCATGGTTCCCTCTAGAGGACAGACAGATAGAGACAGAGGGAGTCTGTGGAACAGTCCTGTCATGGTTCCCTCTAGAGGACAGATAGAGAGAGACAGAGGGAGTCCGTGGAACAATCCTGTCATGGTTCCCTCTAGAGGACAGATAGAGACAGAGGGAGTCTGTGGAACAGTCCTGTCATGGTTCCCTCTAGAGGACAGATAGAGAGAGAGGGAGTCTGTGGAACAGTCCTGTCATGGTTCCCTCTAGAGGACAGATAGAGAGAGACAGAGGGAGTCCGTGGAACAGTCCTGTCATGGTTCCCTCTAGAGGACAGATAGAGACAGAGGGAGTCCGTGGAACAGTCCTGTCATGGTTCCCTCTAGAGGACAGATAGAGACAGAGGGAGTCCGTGGAACAGTCCTGTCATGGTTCCCTCTAGAGGACAGATAGAGACAGAGGGAGTCTGTGGAACAGTCCTGTCATGGTTCCCTCTAGAGGACAGATAGAGACAGAGGGAGTCCGTGGAACAGTCCTGTCATGGTTCCCTCTAGAGGACAGATAGAGACAGAGGGAGTCTGTGGAACAGTCCTGTCATGGTTCCCTCTAGAGGACAGATAGAGACAGAGGGAGTCCGTGGAACAGTCCTGTCATGGTTCCCTCTAGAGGACAGATAGAGAGAGAGGGAGTCTGTGGAACAGTCCTGTCATGGTTCCCTCTAGAGGACAGATAGAGACAGAGGGAGTCTGTGGAACAGTCCTGTCATGGTTCCCTCTAGAGGACAGAGAGAGACAGAGGGAGTCTGTGGAACAGTCCTGTCATGGTTCCCTCTAGAGGACAGATAAAGAGAGACAGAGGGAGTCTGTGGAACAGTCCTGTCATGGTTCCCTCTAGAGGACAGATAGAGACAGAGGGAGTCTGTGGAACAGTCCTGTCATGGTTCCCTCTAGAGGACAGATAGAGAGAGACAGAGGGAGTCTGTGGAACAGTCCTGTCATGGTTCCCTCTAGAGGACAGATAGAGACAGAGGGAGTCTGTGGAACAGTCCTGTCATGGTTCCCTCTAGAGGACAGATAGAGACAGAGGGAGTCTGTGGAACAGTCCTGTCATGGTTCCCTCTAGAGGACAGATAGAGACAGAGGGAGTCCGTGGAACAGTCCTGTCATGGTTCCCTCTAGAGGACAGACAGATAGAGACAGAGGGAGTCCGTGGAACAGTCCTGTCATGGTTCCCTCTAGAGGACAGATAGAGACAGAGGGAGTCTGTGGAACAGTCCTGTCATGGTTCCCTCTAGAGGACAGATAGAGACAGAGGGAGTCTGTGGAACAGTCCTGTCATGGTTCCCTCTAGAGGACAGATAGAGAGAGACAGAGGGAGTCTGTGGAACAGTCCTGTCATGGTTCCCTCTAGAGGACAGATAAAGAGAGACAGAGGGAGTCTGTGGAACAGTCCTGTCATGGTTCCCTCTAGAGGACAGATAGAGACAGAGGGAGTCTGTGGAACAGTCCTGTCATGGTTCCCTCTAGAGGACAGATAGAGACAGAGGGAGTCTGTGGAACAGTCCTGTCATGGTTCCCTCTAGAGGACAGATAGAGACAGAGGGAGTCTGTGGAACAGTCCTGTCATGGTTCCCTCTAGAGGACAGATAGAGACAGAGGGAGTCCGTGGAACAGTCCTGTCATGGTTCCCTCTAGAGGACAGATAGAGACAGAGGGAGTCTGTGGAACAGTCCTGTCATGGTTCCCTCTAGAGGACAGATAGAGACAGAGGGAGTCCGTGGAACAGTCCTGTCATGGTTCCCTCTAGAGGACAGATAGAGACAGAGGGAGTCCGTGGAACAGTCCTGTCATGGATCTCCACTCCCTCTAGAGGACAGATAGAGATAGAGGGAGTCTGTGGAACAGTCCTGTCATGGTTCTCTACTCCCTCTAGAGGACAGATAGAGACAGAGGGAGTCTGTGGAACAGTCCTGTCATGGTTCCCTCTAGAGGACAGATAGAGACAGAGGGAGTCCGTGGAACAGTCCTGTCATGGTTCCCTCTAGAGGACAGATAGAGACAGAGGGAGGCTGTGGAACAGTCCTGTCATGGTTCTCCACTCCCTCTAGAGGACAGATAGAGACAGAGGGAGTCCGTGGAACAGTCCTGTCATGGTTCCCTCTAGAGGACAGATAGAGACAGAGGGAGTCCATGGAACAGTCCTGTCATGGTTCCCTCTAGAGGACAGATAGAGACAGAGGGAGTCTGTGGAACAGTCCTGTCATGGTTCCCTCTAGAGGACAGATAGAGACAGAGGGAGTCCATGGAACAGTCCTGTCATGGTTCCCTCTAGAGGACAGATAGAGACAGAGGGAGTCTGTGGAACAGTCCTGTCATGGTTCCCTCTAGAGGACAGATAGAGACAGAGGGAGGCTGTGGAACAGTCCTGTCATGGTTCTCCACTCCCTCTAGAGGACAGATAGAGACAGAGGGAGTCCGTGGAACAGTCCTGTCATGGTTCCCTCTAGAGGACAGATAGAGACAGAGGGAGGCTGTGGAACAGTCCTGTCATGGTTCTCCACTCCCTCTAGAGGACAGATAGAGACAGAGGGAGTCCGTGGAACAGTCCTGTCATGGTTCCCTCTAGAGGACAGATAGAGACAGAGGGAGGCTGTGGAACAGTCCTGTCATGGTTCTCCACTCCCTCTAGATGACAGATAGAGACAGAGGGAGTCCGTGGAACAGTCCTGTCATGGTTCCCTCTAGAGGACAGATAGAGACAGAGGGAGTCCATGGAACAGTCCTGTCATGGTTCCCTCTAGAGGACAGATAGAGACAGAGGGAGTCCGTGGAACAGTCCTGTCATGGTTCCCTCTAGAGGACAGATAGAGACAGAGGGAGTCCGTGGAACAGTCCTGTCATGGTTCCCTCTAGAGGACAGATAGAGACAGAGGGAGTCTGTGGAACAGTCCTGTCATGGTTCCCTCTAGAGGACAGATAGAGACAGAGGGAGTCCATGGAACAGTCCTGTCATGGTTCCCTCTAGAGGACAGATAGAGACAGAGGGAGTCTGTGGAACAGTCCTGTCATGGTTCCCTCTAGAGGACAGATAGAGACAGAGGGAGTCCATGGAACAGTCCTGTCATGGTTCCCTCTAGAGGACAGATAGAGACAGAGGGAGTCCGTGGAACAGTCCTGTCATGGTTCCCTCTAGAGGACAGATAGAGACAGAGGGAGTCTGTGGAACAGTCCTGTCATGGTTCCCTCTAGAGGACAGATAGAGACAGAGGGAGTCCATGGAACAGTCCTGTCATGGTTCCCTCTAGAGGACAGATAGAGACAGAGGGAGTCTGTGGAACAGTCCTGTCATGGTTCCCTCTAGAGGACAGATAGAGACAGAGGGAGTCCGTGGAACAGTCCTGTCATGGTTCCCTCTAGAGGACAGATAGAGACAGAGGGAGTCTGTGGAACAGTCCTGTCATGGTTCCCTCTAGAGGACAGATAGAGACAGAGGGAGTCCGTGGAACAGTCCTGTCATGGTTCCCTCTAGAGGACAGATAGAGAGAGACAGAGGGAGTCCGTGGAACAGTCCTGTCATGGTTCCCTCTAGAGGACAGATAGAGAGAGACAGAGGGAGTCTGTGGAACAGTCCTGTCATGGTTCCCTCTAGAGGACAGATAGAGACAGAGGGAGTCCGTGGAACAGTCCTGTCATGGTTCCCTCTAGAGGACAGATAGAGACAGAGGGAGTCTGTGGAACAGTCCTGTCAATGACGATAATAGTTAGAATCCTTTTTTTGCAGGTGTAATAAATATATCCTGTTCTATTTGTGAAGTTCAGCTAAATTAGTTAAGCATAAGCATTGAATTGAATGTCATTGAGTTCATGTTTGAATATGTCTTGTAACAACAACAGAAAAATATTCCATTATTTCCATTGGCAGGTTTCCTTCATGTGTACCTGACTGACATCGTGTGGTTGGTGGACGGTACTGCACCCCAGCTGCTGCTATTAATGTAGCGCGTCATTCAGGCTGACGGAGTTAAATCGTGGGGAGGAAATGCTTCTTCACTCTTTTCCCAGGCACTTTCTTTTAACATAATTAGACCCAAAAGGTCCCAGATTATATATGAACTAATGTACAATGTAAATGACGTGTAATTTGTCATAATGTGAAGTGTACTTTTGTTGTTTTTAACAGTTTCCATGCTAACTTGTTAGCTCTGCTAGCCTCTCGTCCTGTTAACCATGTTACACTGTTAGCTGGCGTGCTGTCCAAACCGACAAGGTTCAACATTTCTGTTGAGGTTTTTTTATCCTTTTATGTTATAGGAGTTTGAGGAAATTCGTAAATTAACTAACACTGCTGTGTATGTTATTCTCTGTTCCAGGGATGTGACGGTGTGTGTTATTCTCTGTGTTATTCTCTGTGTTATTCTCTGTCGCAGGAATGTGACGGTGTACGTTATTCTCTGTCGCAGGAATGTGACGGTGTACGTTATTCTCTGTCGCAGGAATGTGAAATGAATGTGTTGTCTATGGGGTTACTTTTTCTGTGTAATTGTTATTGTACATTTGAATTTGATCATTTTATATGGAGAATTAATATGCAATTAAGAAAAAAAAAAAATACTATCAAAAAACCAAGAATAATATAACAGACTGTATATCATGGTGATGAAACCATACATCAACTAACACTGCTGTTGTCTGTCCCAGAACAAATAAAGATTCAGTGAGCCTGCTGATTGGTTGCCTCGGGAAAGGAGTTAGAACCAGAAGGTTATATATTTTACATATATTATGCTTCCACCTACTATTTAGAAGTCTACAATTTATTTGATATGTTTAGGCACATGGCCTCCTGTACTTTGGTTGATAGATACATTTTTTTTTTAAAACCTTTATTTAACTAGTCAGTTAAGAACAAATTCTTATTTTCAATAACGGCCTAGGAACAGTGGGTTAACTGGTCTAGGAACAGTGGGTTAACTGGTCTAGGAACAGTGGGTTAACTGGTCTAGGAACAGTGGGTTAACTGGTCTAGGAACAGTGGGTTAACTGGTCTAGGAATAGTGGGTTAACTGGTCTAGGAACAGTGGGTTAACTGGTCTAGGAACAGTGGGTTAACTGGTCTAGGAATAGTGGGTTAACTGGTCTAGGAACAGTGGGTTAACTGGTCTAGGAACAGTGGGTTAACTGGTCTAGGAACAGTGGGGTTAACTGGTCTAGGAACAGTGGGTTAACTGGTCTAGGAACAGTGGGTTAACTGCCTGTTCAGTGGGCAGAACGACAGATTTGAACTTGCAACCTTTCGGTTACTAGTCCGATGCTCTAACCACTGCAGGGTGCAACAACCTGGAAATACAACCACTCCTCAACCACCACAAGGGGGCGATAAACGTCTGTGTTTCAGTAAAGGTGCAGATTTCCAAGAACCGTGGAAAAAGGTATTTTGACAGGCGTTGAAATCACAGGGCATCTTGTCAAACTGGTACATCTGAAACACTAAAATACTCTATTCCTGTGAGAATCACTGAACCATCTAAACCGCTGTGAGAATCACTGAACCATCTAAACCGCTGTGAGAATCACTGAACCATCTAAACCGCTGTGAGAATCACTGATCCATCTAAACCGCTGTGAGAATCACTGATCCATCTAAACCGCTGTGAGAATCACTGAACCATCTAAACCTGCTGTGAGAATCACTGAACCATCTGAACCACTGTGAGAATCACTGAACCATCTAAACCACTGTGAGAATCACTGAACCATCTGAACCGCTGTGAGAAACACTGAACCATCTGAACCACTGTGAGAATCACTGAACCATCTAAACCACTGTGAGAATCATTGAACCATCTAAACCGCTGTGGGAATCACTGAACCATCTGAACCTGCTGTGAGAATCACTGAACCATCTGAACCATCTGAACCACTGTGAGAATCACTGAACCATCTATTTTCAGTTGTTTGAAACCGCTGTAAAATATGGAAAAAAACTAGACTTAAGAAAGGGAAGTATAGAAATACGGCACATAGAACAGATCTACAGGTTCTCAGACTGGCTTTCAATGAGAAGGACAGATCTATAGAACAGATCTACAGGTTCTCAGACTGGCTTTCAATGAGAAGGACAGATCTATAGAACAGATCTACAGGTTCTCAGACTGGCTTTCAATGAGAAGGACAGATCTATAGAACAGATCTACAGGTTCTCAGACTGGCTTTCAATGAGAAGGACAGATCTATAGAACAGATCTACAGGTTCTCAGACTGGCTTTCAATGAGAAGGACAGATCTATAGAACAGATCTACAGGTTCTCAGACTGGCTTTCAATGAGAAGGACAGATCTATATAACAGATCTACAGGTTCTCAGACTGGCTTTCAATGAGAAGGACAGATCTATATAACAGATCTACAGGTTCTCAGACTGGCTTTCAATAAGGAGGACAGATCTATAGAACAGATCTACAGGTTCTGAGGCTGGCTTTCAATGAGAAGGACAGATCTATATAACAGATCTACAGGTTCTCAGACTGGCTTTCAATGAGAAGGACAGATCTATATAACAGATCTACAGGTTCTCAGACTGGCTTTCAATGAGAAGGACAGATCTATAGAACAGATCTACAGGTTCTCAGACTGGCTTTCAATGAGAAGGACAGATCTATATAACAGATCTACAGGTTCTCAGACTGGCTTTCAATGAGAAGGACAGATCTATAACTCACATTTCTATGTGGATTTGGTTTGGTCTCCCATAAAGTGACATATTGCGGCCTCAGTAGAAGTGTCCTCTGTTTAAAGTCAGTGTTCTGTTTACAACAAGAGGTTTCCGCTCAGTTCTATTTTTTTCATCAGGAAGCCCAGAGCGGACCTATCCCATATATAATGGACCAGGGCCCCCTCTCTCTCTCATCCCATATATAATGGACAGGGCCCCCTCTCTCATCCCATATATAATGGACAAGGGCTCTCTCTCATCCCATATATAATGGACCAGGGCCCTCTCTATCATCCCATATATAATGACCAGGGCCCTCTGTCTCATCCCATATATAATGGACCAGGGCCCTCTCTCTCATCCCATATATAATGGACCAGGGCACTCTCTCTCATCCCATATATAATGGACCAGGGCCCTCTCTCTCATCCCATATATAATGGACCAGGGCCCTCTCTCTCTCTCATCCCATATATAATGGACCAGGGCCCTCTCTCTCATCCCATATATAATGGACCAGGGCCCTCTCTCTCATCCCATATATAATGGACCAGGGCCCTCTCTCTCTCTCATCCCATATATAATGGACCAGGGCCCTCTCTCTCATCCCATATATAATGGACCAGGGCCCTCTCTCTCATCCCATATATAATGGAACAGGGCCCTCTCTCTCTCATCCCATATATAATGGACCAGGGCCCTCTCTCTCATCCCATATATAATGGACCAGGGCCCCCTCTCTCTCTCATCCCATATATAATGGACCAGGGCCCCCTCTCTCTCTCATCCCATATATAATGGACCAGGGCCCCCTCTCTCATCCCATATATAATGGATCAGGGCCCCCTCTCTCTCTCATCCCATATATAATGGACCAGGGCCCTCTCTCTCTCTCATCCCATATATAATGGACCAGGGCCCTCTCTCACATCCCATATATAATGGACCAGGGCCCCCTCTATCTCTCATTCCATATATAATGGACCAGGGCCCCCTCTCTCTCATCCCAAATATAATGGACCAGGGCCCTCTCTCTCATCCCATATATAATGGACCAGGGACCTCTCTCTCATCCCATATATATTGGACCAGGGCCCTCTCTCTCATCCCATATATTATGGACCAGGGCCCTCTCTCTCATCCCATATATAATGGACCAGGGCCCTCTCTCTCATCCCATATATAATGGACCAGGGCCCTCTCTCTCATCCCATATATAATGGACCAGGGCCCTCTCTCTCATCCCATATATAATGGACCAGGGCCCCTCTCTCTCTCATCCCATATATAATGGACCAGGGCCCCCTATCTCTCTCATCCCATATATAATGACCAGGGCCCTCTCTCTCATCCCATATATAATGGACCAGGGCCCTCTCTCTCTCTCATCCCATATATAATGGACCAGGGCCCTCTCTCTCATCTCACATATAATGGACCAGGGCCCCCTCTCTCTCTCATTCCATATATAATGGACCAGGGCCCTCTCTCTCATCCCATATATAATGGACCAGGGCCCCCTCTCTCATCCCATATATAATGGACCAGGGCCCTCTCTCTCATCCCATATATAATGACCAGGGCCCCCTCTCTCATCCCATATATAATGGACCAGGGCCCCCTCTCTCTCATCCCATACATAATGGACCAGGGCCCTCTCTCATCCCATATATAATGGACCAGGGCGCCCTCTCTCATCCCATATATAATGGACCAGGGCCCTCTCTCTCATCCCATATATAATGGACCAGGGCCCTCTCTCTCATCCCATATATAATGGACCAGGGCCCTCTCTCTCATCCCATATATAATGGACCAGGGCCCTCTCTCTCATCCCATATATAATGGACCAGGGCACTCTCTCTCATCCCATATATAATGGACCAGGGCCCTCTCTCTCATCCCATATATAATGGACCAGGGCCCTCTCTCTCTCTCATCCCATATATAATGGACCAGGGCCCTCTCTCTCATCCCATATATAATGGACCAGGGCCCTCTCTCTCATCCCATATATAATGGACCAGGGCCCTCTCTCTCTCTCATCCCATATATAATGGACCAGGGCCCTCTCTCTCATCCCATATATAATGGACCAGGGCCCTCTCTCTCATCCCATATATAATGGAACAGGGCCCTCTCTCTCTCATCCCATATATAATGGACCAGGGCCCTCTCTCTCATCCCATATATAATGGACCAGGGCCCCCTCTCTCTCTCATCCCATATATAATGGACCAGGGCCCCCTCTCTCTCTCATCCCATATATAATGGACCAGGGCCCCCTCTCTCATCCCATATATAATGGATCAGGGCCCCCTCTCTCTCTCATCCCATATATAATGGACCAGGGCCCTCTCTCTCTCTCATCCCATATATAATGGACCAGGGCCCTCTCTCACATCCCATATATAATGGACCAGGGCCCCCTCTATCTCTCATTCCATATATAATGGACCAGGGCCCCCTCTCTCTCATCCCAAATATAATGGACCAGGGCCCTCTCTCTCATCCCATATATAATGGACCAGGGACCTCTCTCTCATCCCATATATATTGGACCAGGGCCCTCTCTCTCATCCCATATATTATGGACCAGGGCCCTCTCTCTCATCCCATATATAATGGACCAGGGCCCTCTCTCTCATCCCATATATAATGGACCAGGGCCCTCTCTCTCATCCCATATATAATGGACCAGGGCCCTCTCTCTCATCCCATATATAATGGACCAGGGCCCCTCTCTCTCTCATCCCATATATAATGGACCAGGGCCCCCTATCTCTCTCATCCCATATATAATGACCAGGGCCCTCTCTCTCATCCCATATATAATGGACCAGGGCCCTCTCTCTCTCTCATCCCATATATAATGGACCAGGGCCCTCTCTCTCATCTCACATATAATGGACCAGGGCCCCCTCTCTCTCTCATTCCATATATAATGGACCAGGGCCCTCTCTCTCATCCCATATATAATGGACCAGGGCCCCCTCTCTCATCCCATATATAATGGACCAGGGCCCTCTCTCTCATCCCATATATAATGACCAGGGCCCCCTCTCTCATCCCATATATAATGGACCAGGGCCCCCTCTCTCTCATCCCATACATAATGGACCAGGGCCCTCTCTCATCCCATATATAATGGACCAGGGCGCCCTCTCTCATCCCATATATAATGGACCAGGGCCCTCTCTCTCATCCCATATATAATGGACCAGGGCCCTCTCTCTCATCCCATATATAATGGACCAGGGCCCTCTCTCTCATCCCATATATAATGGACCAGGGCCCTCTCTCTCATCCCATATATCATGGACCAGGGCCCTCTCTCTCATCCCATATATAATGGACCAGGGCCCTCTCTCTCATCCCATATATAATGGACCAGGGCCCTCTCTCTCATCCCATATATAATGGACCAGGGCCCTCTCTCTCATCCCATATATAATGACCAGGGCCCTCTCTCTCATCCCATATATAATGGACCAGGGCCCCCTCTCTCATCCCATATATAATGGACCAGGGCCCTCTCTCTCATCCCATATATAATGGACCAGGGCCCTCTCTCTCATCCCATATATAATGGACCAGGGCCCTCTCTCTCATCCCATATATAATGGACCAGGGCCCTCTCTCTCATCCCATATATAATGGACCAGGGCCCTCTCTCTCATCCCATATATAATGGACCAGGGCCCTCTCTCTCATCCCATATATAATGGACCAGGGCCCTCTCTCTCATCCCATATATAATGGACCAGGGCCCTCTCTCTCATCCCATATATAAGGGACCAGGGCCCTCTCTCTCATCCCATATATAATGGACCAGGGCCCTCTCTCTCATCCCATATATAATGGACCAGGGCCCTCTCTCTCATCCCATTAATAATGGACCAGGGCCCTCTCTCTCATCCCATATATAATGGACCAGGGCCCTCTCTCTCATCCCATATATAATGGACCAGGGCCCTCTCTCTCATCCCATATATAATGACCAGGGCCCTCTCTCTCATCCCATATATCATGGACCAGGGCCCTCTCTCTCATCCCATATATAATGGACCAGGGCCCTCTCTCTCATCCCATATATAATGGACCAGGGCCCTCTCTCTCATCCCATATATCATGGACCAGGGCCCTCTCTCTCATCCCATATATAATGGACCAGGGCCCTCTCTCTCATCCCATATATAATGGACCAGGGCCCTCTCTCTCATCCCATATATAATGGACCAGGGCCCTCTCTCTCATCCCATATATCATGGACCAGGGCCCTCTCTCTCATCCCATATATCATGGACCAGGGCCCTCTCTCTCATCCCATATATCATGGACCAGGGCCCTCTCTCTCATCCCATATATAATGGACCAGGGCCCTCTCTCTCATCCCATATATAATGGACCAGGGCCCTCTCTCTCATCCCATATATAATGGACCAGGGCCCTCTCTCTCATCCCATATATCATGGACCAGGGCCCTCTCTCTCATCCCATATATAATGGACCAGGGCCCTCTCTCTCATCCCATATATAATGGACCAGGGCCCTCTCTCTCATCCCATATATAATGGACCAGGGCCCTCTCTCTCATCCCATATATCATGGACCAGGGCCCTCTCTCTCTCCCTCCCCACACACACTGGTTGAATCAATGTTGTATCCAAATCATTTCAAGGAAATTACATTGGAACCAACGTGGAATAGATGTTGAATGACGTCTGTGCCCAGTCGGTTTCTCTCTCTCCTTCTCTTGATCTCTCTCTCTCTCTCTCTCTCTCTCTCTCTCTCTCTCTCTCTCCTTCTCTTGACCTCTCTCTCTCTCTCTCTCCTTCTCTTGATCTCTCTCTCTCTCTCTCTCTCTCTCTCTCCTTCTCTTGACCTCTCTCTCTCTCTCTCTCCTTCTCTTGACCTCTCTCTCTCTCTCTCTCCTTCTCTTGATCTCTCTCTCTCTCTCTCTCTCTCTCTCTCCTTCTCTTGACCTCTCTCTCTCTCTCTCTCCTTCTCTTGATCTCTCTCTCTCTCTCTCTCTCTCCTTCTCTTGACCTCTCTCTCTCTCTCTCTCTCCTTCTCTCTCTCTCTCTCTCTGTCTCTCTCTCTCCTTTTCTCTCTCTCCTTCTCTTGATCTCTCTCTCTATCTCTCTCTGTGTCTCTCTCTCTCTGTCTCTCTCTGTCTCTCTCTCTCTCTCCTTCTCTTGATCTCTCTCTCCCTCTCTCTCTCTCTCTCTCTACCTCCCTCAGGTCAAAAGTAGTACAGTATAGGCAACAGTTTGGAACACAAGAGACACTAGAGATTGTTTTCCCTCCTCTATAGTCTTGATGGCCGACCTCCCTGGAGAGGAAGTTCATAAGGCTCATTGCCCCTCCACTGGTCGGTTGCTATGCAGCCATCGCCTGGCGCCCAAAGAACTTTACCTTTGCTGTTTACAAATGATTTTTTGTGCAGGAGCATGGCAATCCATTACAGCCAGAGAAGGACTCTTCAGGATCCTGCTTTTAAAGGAGGAAGGATGGAAAGGAGGGAGGAGGGGTGGAGGGAGGAGGGAGGAATGGAGGGAGGGTATAGCTCCCCTATGGGCCATGTCTTAACAGAGGTGATTTATCGGGACTAAAGGAGGAAGGATGGAAAGGAGGGGTGGAGGGAGGAAGGAGAGAGAGAGGGGGGGGGGTGAGAGGGAGAAAGGCAGTGTGAGAGACAGAGAGGGAAGGGTGAGAGAAAGAAAACAAATTCTGGGCCTCCATCCAGCATCACCCCTCCCACTTCCGGGTTGTCACCCCCCCCCCCCCCCCCCCCCCCCCACCACACACAGATGAACATGCACACTTCAAATGCTTTCCAACTAGATCAGTGACAGAAAAGTACAACCAAGAAAACTCCCATTGGCCAGCATTGGTTTTACAGCTACCACAACCACCACAACCCCTACAGCTACCACAACCACTACAGCTACCACAACCACTACAGCTATCACAACCACCACAACCCCTACAGCTACCACAACCACTACAGCTACCACAACCACTACAGCTACCACAACCACCACAACCCCTACAGCTACCACAACCACTACAGCTACCACAACCACTACAGCTACCACAACCACCACAACCCCTACAGCTACCACAACCACTACAGCTACCACAACCACTACAGCTACCACAACCACCACAACCCCTACAGCTACCACAACCACTACAGCTACCACAACCACTACAGCTACCACAACCACCCATACAGCTACCACAACCACCACAACCCCTACAGCTACCACAACCACTACAGCTACCACAACCACTACAGCTACCACAACCACCCATACAGCTACCACAACCACCACAACCACTACAGCTACCACAACCACCCATACAGCTACCACAACCACCCATACAGCTACCACAACCACCACAACCACTACAGCTACCACAACCACTACAGCTACCACAACCACTACAACCCCTACAGCTACCACAACCACTACAGCTACCACAACCACTACAGTTACCACAACCACTACAGCTATCACAACCACCACAACCCCTACAGCTACCACAACCACTACAACCCCTACAGCTACCACAACCACCACAACCCCTACAGCTACCACAACCACCACAACCACTACAGCTACCACAACCACCACAACCCCTACAGCTACCACAACCACCACAACCACTACAGCTACCACAACCACCACAACCCCTACAGCTACCACAACCACTACAGCTACCACAACCACTACAGTTACCACAACCCCTACAGCTACCACAACCACTACAGCTACCACAACCACTACAGCTACCACAACCACCACAACCACCACAACCCCTACAGCTACCACAATCACCACAACCACTAGAGCTACCACAACCACTACAGCTACCACAACCACTACAGCTACCACAACCACTACATCTACCACAACCACTACAGTTACCACAACCCCTACAGCTACCACAACCACTACAGCTACCACAACCACTACAGCTACCACAACCACTACAGCTATCACAACCACCACAACCTCTACAGCTACCACAACCACCACAACCTCTACAGCTACCACAACCACTACAGCTACCACAACCACTACAGCTATCACAACCACCACAACCTCTACAGCTACCACAACCACCACAACCTCTACAGCTACCACAACTACTACAGCTACCACAACCACTACAGCTATCACAACCACCACAACCTCTACAGCTACCACAACCACTACAGCTACCACAACCACTACAGCTATCACAACCACCACAACCACTACAGCTACCACAACCACCACAACCTCTACAGCTACCACAACCACTACAGCTACCACAACCACTACAGCTATCACAACCACCACAACCTCTACAGCTACCACAACCACCACAACCTCTACAGCTACCACAACTACTACAGCTACCACAACCACTACAGCTATCACAACCACCACAACCTCTACAGCTACCACAACCACTACAGCTACCACAACCACTACAGCTACCACAACCACCACAACCCCTACAGCTACCACAATCACCACAACCACTAGAGCTACCACAACCACTACAGCTACCACAACCACTACAGCTACCACAACCACTACATCTACCACAACCACTACAGTTACCACAACCCCTACAGCTACCACAACCACTACAGCTACCACAATCACCACAACCACTACAGCTACCACAACCACTACAGCTACCACAACCACTACAGCTACCACAACCACTACATCTACCACAACCACTACAGCTACCACAACCCCTACAGTTACCACAACCCCTACAGCTACCACAACCACCACAACCCCTACAGCTACCACAACCCCTACAGCTACCACAACCACTACAGCTACCACAACCCCTACAGCTACCACAACCACTACAGCTACCACAACCACTACAGCTACAACAACCACTACAGTTACCACAACCACTACAGCTAGCACAACCACTACAACTACCACAACCACCACTACAGCTACCATCACCACAACCCCTACAGCTACCACAACCACTACAGCTACCACAATCACCACAACCACTACAGCTACCACAATCACCACAACCACCACAACCTCTACAGCTACCACAACCACCACAACCCCTACAGCTACCACAACCACTACAGCTACCACAATCACCACAACCACTACAGCTACCACAATCACCACAATCACCACAACCTCTACAGCTACCACAATCACCACAACCACTACAGCTACCACAATCACCACAACCACCACAACCTCTACAGCTACCACAATCACCACAACCCCTACAGCTACCACAACCACCACAACCCCTACAGCTACCACAACCCCTACAGCTACCACAACCACTACAGCTACCACAATCACCACAGCCACTACAGCTACCACAACCACCACTACAGCTACCACAACCCCTACAGCTACCACAACCACTACAACAGCTACCACAACCACCACAACCACCACTACAGCTACCACAACCACCACTACAGCTACCACAACCACCACAACCACCACTACAGCTACCACAACCACTACAGCTACCACAACCACTACAGCTACCACAACCACCACTACAGCTACCACAACCACCACAACAGCTACCACAACCACTACAGCTACCACAACCACCACTACAGCTACCACAACCACCACAACCACCACTACAGCTACCACAACCACTACAGCTACCACAACCCCTACCGCTACCACAACAACCACTCCAGCTACCACAACCACCACAACCACCACAACAGCTACCACAACCACAACCACTACAGCTACCACAACCACTACAGCTACCACAATCACCACAACCCCTACCGCTACCATAACCACCACTACAGCTACCACAATCACCACTGAATTAGAATAAAACTCACCTGAACTCCAGAGTGGTCCAGAAGTTTAAGGCACTGAGTACTGCATCACAGTGTTTGAGGCGTCAATTCCCCTCCTCTCCTCTTAACTTCCTGGTCCTCCTCCTCCTCCTCCTCTCCTCCTCCTCCTCCTCGACTCCAGCAGTACTACACTCTAGCACCCTCCCCTCCTCTTCCTCCCCCCACCTCCTCCCTCCTCCTCCTCCTCCTCTCCAGCAGTACTAGACTGTATCCTCCTCCTCCCCTCCTCTTCTCCTCCTCCTCCCCTCCTCCTCTCCAGCAGTACTAGACTGTATCCTCCTCCTCCCCTCCTCTTCTCCTCCTCCCCTCATCTCCTCCTCCTCCCCTCCTCCTCTCCAGCAGTACTAGACTGTATCCTCCTCCTCCCCTCCTCTTCTCTTGCTGGTCCTTTTCTCCTCCTCTTCCTCTCCTCCTCCTCCCCTCCTCTCCTCCTCCTTCCCTCCTCCTCTCCAGCAGTACTAGACTGTATCCTCCTCCTCCCCTCCTCTTCCCTTGCTGGTCCTCCTCTCCTCCTCTCCTCCTCATCTTCCTCTCCTCTCCTCCTTCTCCCCTCCTCTCCTCCTCTCCTCCTCCCCTCCCATCCCTCCTCTCCCTCTCCCTCTCCCTCTCCCTTTCCCTCTCCCTCTCCCTCTCCTCCTCTCCAGCAGTACTACAGTGTAGCCCTCTCCTCCTCCTCTCCTCCTCCTCCTTTCCTCCTCTTCCTCTCCAGCAGTACTACGAGTGTAGCCCTCTCCTCCTCCTCCTCCTCCTTTCCTCCTCTTCCTCTCCTCCTCTTCCTCTCCTTCACCTCCTCTCCAGTGTAGCCCTCTCCCCCTCCTCCTCCTCTCCAGCAGTACTACAGTGTAGCCCTCTCCTCCTCCTCTCCTCTCCTCCTCCTCTCCTCCTCCTCCTCCTCTCCTCTTCTTCCTCTCCTCCTCCTCCTCTCCAGCAGTACTATGGTGTAGCCCTCTCCTCCTCCTCTCCTCCTCTTCCTCTCCTCCTCCTCCTCCTCTCCAGCAGTACTACAGTGTAGCCCTCTCCCCCTCCTCTCCTCCTCTTCCTCTCCTCCTCCTCCTCTCCAGCAGTACTACAGTGTAGCCCTCTTCTCCTCCTCCTCTCCTCCTCTTCCTCTCCTCCTCCTCATCTCCAGCAGTACTACAGTGTAGCCCTCTCCTCTCCTCCTCCTCTTCCTCTCCTCCTCCTCCTCTTCAGCAGTACTACAGTGTAGCCCTCTCCTCCTCCTCCTCTCCTCCTCTTCCTCTCCTCCTCCTCCTCTCCAGCAGTACTACAGTGTAGCCCTCTCCTCCTCCTCTTCCTATTCTCCCCCTCCTCTTTCCTTCCTGTCATCCTCCCCTCCTCCTCCTCCTCTCCTCCTCCTCTTCCTCCCCTCCTCCATACCTCCTGTCATCCTCCCCTCCTCCATCCCTCCTGTCATCCTCCCCTTCTCTCCTCCTCATCCTCCTCCCCTCCTCTCCAACAGTTGTACACAGTAGCCAGTGTTCCAACCTTCCTGTCTCCTGGCTAAACAAAGCCTCCCCTCTCTTTGTAGGTTGGGGGCCTCCGCTCTGCTCTGCTCCAGTTCTGGGGCCCTGCCTGCCCCCTGGGAAATTGTATATTCGTCAGGAAGCGTTGGTATGTGTGTGTGTGTGTGTTTTCAGAGAAAGGCCCTGGTTGTATCCACCACCACTTGACAACTTGACTTTCTAAATGCAGCGGTACCTTTATCAGACTCAAAGCGTCAAAGTGTCCCAAATGACCCCTAGTTCCCATAGGGCTGTGGTCAAAATCAGTGCACTATTTAGGGAATAGGCTGCCATTGGGATGCAGTACCCACCTCCATTAGAGGGTAAGTAACGAGGGGGTGGACATGTTGTCCTCCAATACAGGGCCCCCTGCTTCTCTCTCTCTCTCTCTAATCTCTGGTCTCCAGTGATGGCAGTTCCCACTAGGGATTAAAATGAGTAACCGGGATCCTGGGACTGTCCCAGGAACCCTCCTCAAGTTTTCCCCCCAAAAATGTAATGGCAAGACCCAGCAAACGACAACATTTTCCCCCAATGTGGCACTACTGAGCAGAATCAGATTAGCAAAACATAAATAGCACATTATCCAAATAGGTTGTCAATGGAAGCCTAGCATATTTACTACACACAATAGGTTGTTAATGGAAGCCTTTAGCCTAGCATATTTACTACACACAATAGGTTGTTAATGGAAGCATTTAGCCGAGCATATTTACTACACAATAAGTTGTTAATGGAAGCATTTAGCCTAGCATATTTACTACACAATAGGTTGTTAATGGAAGCCTTTAGCCTAGCATATTTACTACACAATGGGTTGTTAATGGAAGCCTTTAGCCTAGCATATTTACTACACACAATAGGTTGTTAATGGAAGCCTTTAGCCTAGCATATTTACTACACACAATAGGTTGTTAATGGAAGCCTTTAGCCTAGCATATTTACTACACACAATAGGTTGTTAATGGAAGCCTTTAGCCTAGCATATTTACTACACACAATAGGTTGTTAATGGAAGCCTTTAGCCTAGCATATTTACTACACACAATAGGTTGTTAATGGAAGCCTTTAGCCTAGCATATTTACTACACAATATGTTGTTAATGGAAGCCTTTAGCCTAGCATATTTACTACACACAATAGGTTGTTAATGGAAGCCTTTAGCCTAGCATATTTACTACACACAATAGGTTGTTAATGGTAGCCTTTAGCCTAGCATATTTACTACACACAATAGGTTGTTAATGGAGGCCTTTAGCCTAGCATATTTACTACACACAATGTCACCATTAATCCAAAACACACATAATTGACACTGCTGGACTGAACAAATGCATGTAATAAACCCTACAGGAAACCCCAACAGTTTAACCTATAAAATAACGCCTCTCTTTTTGAGATGTCATTGTGACTCTTCATGAAGTCCCATATCTGATTGGCCCTACGGACAATCCACCACGTTAGGCATCTCTGTCACAGACATGACAGCCTGTTAACAGTTCAGACACATGGATGTGAATGAGTGTACGTATCCCACATCTGTTGCTATGGTGTAATGATGTTAGGGACAATATTTAATTTTATTTTATTTATCTGGGCAAGTCAGTTTTAAGAACAAATTCTTATTTACAACGACGGCCTAGGAACAGTGGGTTAACTGCCTTGTTCAGGGGCAGAATAACATATTTTGTACCTTGTCAGCTCGGGGATTCGATCTTGCAACCTTTCGGTTACCACTAGGGTACCTGCCGCGATAATTGATTGCTAACATAATAATTGGTTGCCAAAAAAAGTTAATCCTGGTTATAGGTAACAATCCTTCTCATGAACTGCCTACATTATTACGCATATTATTCATTAATTATGTACATTAATATATATTTAAATAACTGTATATAAGACAATTGGAGTGAGGGCGTGTTTTTGGTGGTTGAGCTGCTTCTGCTCTGTGTGTGGCACTTATGTGCTCTTTTCAAAGGATGGGCCCTTGTCTCTCGGGGCCCCTGTCTCTCGGGGCCCCTGTCTCTCGGGGGCCCTGTCTCTCGGGGCCCCTGTCTCTCGGGGGCCCTGTCTCTCGGGGCCCCTGTCTCTCGGGGGCCCTGTCTCTCGGGGCCCCTGTCTCTCGGGGGCCCTGTCTCTCGGGGCCCCTGTCTCTCGGGGGCCCTGTCTCTCGGGGTCCCTGTCTCTCGGGGGCCCTGTCTCTCGGGGGCCCTGTCTCTCGGGGGCCCTGTCTCTCGGGGCCCCTGTCTCTCGGGGCCCCTGTTTCTCGGGGGCCCTGGGATCCAGGGGGACCTGGGTGATCTTCCGGTCAATAGTGGAATAGTGGAGAAAAATTGGAGGTACATTACATCACATAGTAGCAACTATACCTACAAGCAAAACAAGACTCTATTATTATGGTGGGAGATTATCATACTGTTTTAAATACGAATTTTAAATCACGAATGTCATGGATATAATAGAACTAGCGAATATATGGTGGTTTAATATCCTGACCTAGTGAGATATACATGGAGGAGGTTTAATATCCTGACCTAGTGAGATATACATGGAGGAGGTTTAATATCCTGACCTAGTGAGATATACATGGAGGTTTAATATCCTGACCTAGTGAGATATACATGGAGGAGATTTAATATCCTGACCTAGTGAGATATACATGGAGGAGGTTTAATATCCTGACCTAGTGAGATATACATGGAGGAGGTTTAATACCCTGACCTAGTGAGATATACATGGAGGAGGTTTAATATCCTGACCTAGTGAGATATACATGGAGGTTTAATATCCTGACCTAGTGAGATATACATGGAGGAGGTTTAATATCCTGACCTAGTGAGATATACATGGAGGAGGTTTAATATCCTGACCTAGTGAGATATACATGGAGGTTTAATATCCTGACCTAGTGAGATATACATGGAGGAGATTTAATATCCTGACCTAGTGAGATATACATGGAGGAGGTTTAATATCCTGACCTAGTGAGATATACATGGAGGAGGTTTAATATCCTGACCTAGTGAGATATACATGGAGGAGGTTTAACACCCTGACCTAGTGAGATATACATGGAGGAGGTTTAATACCCTGACCTAGTGAGATATACATGGAGGAGGTTTAATATCCTGACCTAGTGAGATATACATGGAGGTTTAATATCCTGACCTAGTGAGATATACATGGAGGAGGTTTAATATCCTACCTAGTGAGATATACATGGAGGAGGTTTAATATCCTGACCTAGTGAGATATACATGGGGGAGGTTTAATATCCTGACCTAGTGAGATATACATGGAGGAGGTTTAATACCCTGACCTAGTGAGATATACATGGAGGAGGTTTAATACCCTGACCTAGTGAGATATACATGGAGGAGGTTTAACACCCTGACCTAGTGAGATATACATGGAGGAGGTTTAATATCCTGACCTAGTGAGATATACATGGGGGAGGTTTAATATCCTGACCTAGTGAGATATACATGGGGGAGGTTTAATATCCTGACCTAGTGAGATATACATGGAGGAGGTTTAATATCCTGACCTAGTGAGATATACATGGGGAGGTTTAATATCCTGACCTAGTGAGATACAGTGCCTTGCGAAAGTATTCGGCCCCCTTGAACTTTGCGACCTTTTGCCACATTTCAGGCTTCAAACATAAAGATATAAAACTGTATTTTTTTGTGAAGAATCAACAACAAGTGGGACACAATCATGAAGTGGAATGACATTTATTGGATATTTCAAACTTTTTTAACAAATCAAAAACTGAAAAATTGGGCGTGCAAAATTATTCAGCCCCTTTACTTTCAGTGCAGCAAACTCTCTCCAGAAGTTCAGTGAGGATCTCTGAATGATCCAATGTTGACCTAAATGACTAATGATGATAAATACAATCCACCTGTGTGTAATCAAGTCTCCGTATAAATGCACCTGCACTGTGATAGTCTCAGAGGTCCGTTAAAAGCGCAGAGAGCATCATGAAGAACAAGGAACACACCAGGCAGGTCCGAGATACTGTTGTGAAGAAGTTTAAAGCCGGATTTGGATACAAAAATATTTCCCAAGCTTTAAACATCCCAAGGAGCACTGTGCAAGCGATAATATTGAAATGGAAGGAGTATCAGACCACTGCAAATCTACCAAGACCTGGCCGTCCCTCTAAACTTTCAGCTCATACAAGGAGAAGACTGATCAGAAATGCAGCCAAGAGGCCCATGATCACTCTGAATGAACTGCAGAGATCTACAGCTGAGGTGGGAGACTCTGTCCATAGGACAACAATCAGTCAGTCGTATATTGCACAAATCTGGCCTTTATGGAAGAGTGGCAAGAAGAAAGCCATTTCTTAAAGATATCCATAAAAAGTGTCGTTTAAAGTTTGCCACAAGCCACCTGGGAGACACACCAAACATGTGGAAGAAGGTGCTCTGGTCAGATGAAACCAAAATTGAACTTTTTGGCAACAATGCAAAATGTTATGTTTGGCGTAAAAGCAACACAGCTGAACACACCATCCCCACTGTCAAACATGGTGGTGGCAGCATCATGGTTTGGGCCTGCTTTTCTTCAGCAGGGACAGGGAAGATGGTTAAAATTGATGGTAAGATGGATGGAGCCAAATACAGGACCATTCTGGAAGAAAACCTGATGGAGTCTGCAAAAGACCTGAGACTGGGACGGAGATTTGTCTTCCAACAAGACAGTGATCCAAAACATAAAGCAAAATCTACAATGGAATGGTTCAAAAATAAACATATCCAGGTGTTAAAATGGCCAAGTCAAAGTCCAGACCTGAATCCAATCGAGAATCTGTAAAAAAAGAACTGAAAACTGCTGTTCACAAATGCTCTCCATCCAACCTCACTGAGCTCGAGCTGTTTTGCAAGGAGGAATGGGAAAAATGTTCAGTCTCTCGATGTGCAAAACTGATAGAGACATACGCCAAGCGACTTACAGCTGTAATCGCAGCAAAAGGTGGCGCTACAAAGTATTAACTTAAGGGGGCTGAATAATTTTGCACGCCCAATTTTTCAGTTTTTGATTTGTTAAAAAAGTTTGAAATATCCAATAAATGTCGTTCCACTTCATGATTGTGTCCCACTTGTTGTTGATTCTTCACAAAAAAATACAGTTTTATATCTTTATGTTTGAAGCCTGAAATGTGGCAAAAGGTCGCAAAGTTCAAGGGGGCCGAATAATTTCGCAAGGCACTGTATATATATATATATATATATACATGAAGTGTGCGACTGCCTTTTGATAGTTTATAGTTTTTTCGCCGTTAGTAAACACCTCAACACAAACACATTCTTCTGGGTGTGCGTCAGCTCATGTTTTTAATTCCACATGCAGCTAACAAAAATATATTGAAATGTCCTAATCTATCCAACGTTACAACCAACTGATTGCAGCATTACCGTAAAAAATGGAAGAGTTCCCACCCTGAGACCAACCATCCCTACATGGTGAAGGGGAAGAGTTCCCACCCTGAGACCAACCATCCCTATATGGTGAAGAGTTCCCACCCTGAGACCAACCATCCCTATATGGTGAAGAGTTCCCACCCTGAGACCAACCATCCCTACATGGTGAAGAGGAAGAGTTCCCACCCTGAGACCAACCATCCCTATACGGTGAAGAGTTCCCACCCTGAGACCAACCATCCCTATACGGTGAAGAGTTCCCACCCTGAGACCAACCATCCCTATACGGTGAAGAGTTCCCACCCTGAGACAAACTATCCCTATATGGTGAAGAGTTCCCACCCTGAGACCAACCATCCCTATATGGTGAAGAGTTCCCACCCTGAGACCAACCATCCCTATACGGTGAAGAGTTCCCACCCTGAGACCAACCATCCCTATATGGTGAAGAGTTCCCACCCTGAGACAAACTATCCCTATATGGTGAAGAGTTCCCACCCTGAGACCAACCATCCCTATATGGTGAAGAGTTCCCACCCTGAGACCAACCATCCCTATATGGTGAAGAGTTCCCACCCTGAGACAAACTATCCCTATATGGTGAAGAGTTCCCACCCTGAGACCAACCATCCCTATATGGTGAAGAGGAAGAGTTCCCACCCTGAGACCAACTATCCCTATATGGTGAAGAGGAAGAGTTCCCACCCTGAGACCAACCATCCCTATATGGTGAAGAGGAAGAGTTCCCACCCTGAGACCAACTATCCCTATATGGTGAAGAGGAAGAGTTCCCACCCTGAGACCAACTATCCCTATATGGTGAAGTGGAAGAGTTCCCACCCTGAGACCAACTATCCCTATATGGTGAAGAGGAAGAGTTCCCACCCTGAGACCAACTATCCCTATATGGTGAAGTGGAAGAGTTCCCACCCTGAGACCAACTATCCCTATATGGTGAAGAGGAAGAGTTCCCACCCTGAGACCAACTATCCCTATATGGTGAAGAGGAAGAGTTCCCACCCTGAGACCAACCATCCCTACATGGTGAAGAGTTCCCACCCTGAGACCAACCATCCCTATATGGTGAATTGTTCCCACCCTGAGACCCTATATGTTGAAGAGTTCCCACCCTGCACTACTTTAGACCAGGACCCTATGGCACTCTATTCCCTATGTAGTGCACTACTTTATATCAGGACCCTATGGCACTCTATTCCCTATATAGTGCACTACTTTAGACCAGACCCCTATGGCACCCTATTCCCTATATAGTGCACTACTTTAGACCAGGACCCATAAGGCTGGGGAAGTACACCTCGGGGGAGCATGGCTCGTGACTAATGAGGAGTGTGTCCTGTGTTTTGCCTCCTGCTGCCCCTGCTGTAAAGATGTCACTGGTGTGGTTTCTTCAAGTCCTGCAGCCTTGGTGCCTGGAGAGAGGAGAGGAGGGATGGAGAGAAGGGGAGGGAAGATGGAGGAGGCGAGGAGTGAAGGAGAGAGTCGAGGAGGAGAGGAGAGGTTAGAAGGGGAGGAGGAGGAGAGGATGGTAGGAGAGAGGAGGAGGAGGGCAGGAAAGAGGGGAGGAGATGAGGGGAGGTGAGAGAGGAGGCGAGGAGGATAGGAGAATGGAGAGAGGGGAGGAGAGGGAACGAGGAGATGAGGGGAGGTAAGAGAGGAGAAGAAGAGGGCAGGAGAGAGGGGAGGCTAGGTGTCTAATTAGTTAGCCAGGACAGTGGTTGTGCTGCCGGCTACTGGCTTAGACAAGGGACCCTATGGGAGCACTGGTAGGTGTTATGTTGTTGTGTCATGGAGAGGAGAGAAGAGAAGAGAAGAGGAGAGGAGAGGAGAGGAGAGGAGATTAACTCCAAGACCCCAAGGACCACAGCTAGGTGTTATTGTGTCAACAGAGTGAAAAGAGAGGGGCTTTACTTCACCATATGAAAGAGGGAGGAGGGAGGACGGAGGCAGAGGGGAATGGAGGAGGATATTATTATGGTTGAAAATAAAACTATGGCCGCGATAAGGAAAGGGGTAGTTAAAACTTCTTAGGGCTAGGTCCCGTTTTTCTCCACTTCCTGTCTGAATGACGTGCCCAAAGTAAACAGCCTGTTGCTCAGGCCCTGAAGCCAGGATATGCATAGAATTGGTACCATTGGAAAGAAAACACTTTGAAGTTTGTAGAAATGTTAAAATAATGTAGGAGAATAACACAATAGATATGGTAGGAAAACATCCAAAGAAAAACCAACCAGAATTTGTTTTTTGTTTTTGTTGAGACCATCCTCTTAGAAATGCAAGAGAAAGGTCATATTGAGAATTAGCTCCCTGGATGCAATTCCTTCGGTTTCCACAAGGTGTCAGCAGTCTATGTTCAAAGTTTCAGACTTGTAACTTAAAAAAACGAATAAGAATGAACAGTTTTAGTAGAAGGACACAGTCTTAGAAATGTGTGTTTGCACGCGCCATGAAGACGTTACACACCTGCTAAAATCGTTTTCCTATTGAACATACTTCTTTCCGAAATAAATATTATAGTTTGATTACATTTTAGGGTATGTGAGGAGTAAATTGAAACGTATTTGGACTTGTTGAAACAAAGTTTAGGGATAGATTTTCAGATTCCTTTCTCTGCATGTTGAACGAGTGGATTACTCAAATCGATGGCGCCAACTAAACAGACTTTTTGGGATATAAAATAACGATTTTATCTAACAAAATAACACTACATGTTGTAGCTGGGACCCTTTGGATGAAAAATCAGAGGAAGATTTTCAAAAAGTAAGTGAATATTTAATCTTTAAATGTGAATGTAGGAAACCTGTGCCTGTGGAAAAATATTTTGATGTGGGGCGCCGTCCTCAAACAATCACATGGCGTGTTTTCGCTACTGTAAATCAGAATTTAAGCTTTCAGCCGATATAAGACACTGTAAACCTAACTGTTTAAAATCCATAATATCTATGATTATATTATTTGAATTACGCGGAAGTTGCCCCGCTAATGGGATCCCGATCCTTAAAGTAAAGAATTACATAACAACACCACATACACCATGTTTGAGGCTAGTGGCTGAATTAATTTACAGCAGGGTTGTAGCAAATGCAACATAGTCATGTAACAGAAATGGCTTGGCTAGTTACACGCAATACGATTAACTGGCATGGACAGGATGCTAACATACGCACATATCAGTAAGAAAGGTTAGCTAAGTGGCTAACTGAACGGAGCTAGCATGCTAACTAGCGTAAATGTTAATAACCTGTTGAAACAACAGAATTTCACACTCAATCCATGCAAATGTGTACAAAAAAAGTATCAATTCTATAAAATATCTATACCGAGTACTATGATCAATTAAGACATACAGTTGAAATCAGAAGTTTCCATACACCTTAGTCTAATACATTTAAACTCAGTTTTTTCACAATTCCTGATATTTAATCCTAGTAAAATTCCCTGTCTTAGGTCAGTTAGGATCACCACTTTATTTTAAGAATGTGACATGTCAGAATAATAGTAGAGAGAATTATTTATTTCAGCTTTTATTTCTTTCATCACATTCCCAATGGGTCAGAAGTTTACTTACACTCAGTTAGTATTTGGTAGCATTGCCATTAAATTGTTTAACTTGGGTCAAACGTTTCGGGTAGCCTTTTCACAACCTTCCCACAATAAGTTAGGTGAATTTTGGTCCATTCCTCCTGACAGAGCTGGTGTAATAGAGTCAGGTTTGTAGGCCTCCTTGCTCGCACACGCTTTTTCAGTTCTGATCACACATTTTCTATAGGATTGAGGTCAGGGCTTTGTGATGGCCACTCCAATACCTTGACTTTGTTGTCCGTAAGCCATTTTGCCACAACTTTGGAAGTATGATTGGGGTCATTGTCCATTTGGAAGACCTATTTGCGACCAAGCTTTAACTTCCTGGCTGATGTCTTGAGATGTTGCTTCAATATATCCACATAATTTCCATCCTCATGATGCCATCTATTTTGTGAAGTGCACCAGTCCGTCCTGCAGCAAAGCACCCCCACAACATGATGCTGCCACCCCTGTGCTTCACGGTTGGGATGGTGTTCTTTAGCTTGCAAGCAGGACCCTTTTTCCTCCAAACATAACGATGGTCATTATGGCCAAACAGTTATAATTTTGTTTCATCAGACCAGAGGACATTTCTCCAAAAGTACGATCTTTGTCCCCATGTGCAGTTGCAAACCGTAGTCTGGCTTTTTTATGTCGGTTTTGGAGCAGTGGCTTCTTCCTTGCTGAGCGGCCTTTCAGGTTATGTCGATATAGGACTAGTTTTACTGTGGATATAGATACTTTTGTACCTGTTTCCTCCAGCATCTTCACAAGGTCCTTTGCTGTTGTTCTGGGATTGATTTGCAGGTGAGATCAGACATCAACGTTACCTGAAGCTGAATGGAAAGTGGTATTTATTTGACCTTTATTTAACTCGGCAAGTCAGTTAAAGAACAAATTCTTCTTTACAATGACGACCTACACCAGTTCAGAAGAAAATCCTCTGTGACAGTCTAATTTACATAAGTCGACTTACCAGTGTGGACCCCAAAAAAACAAACATATTCCACACATTTACAAACTACCTGTTAATTAATAAAGTGTTCTTACAACCATGGAGTTCTGTAGTTATATCAGATAACCTGACAATGATCCACAGGGAGACAAATAATGTGTTATACAGCCAAACACAACTATCCTTTTATAGGATTCAAACCAGTAATATGAATTGATCTATTCTGTTCTGATCTAATGAGATGGAAGGAGGATTTTCTACGGCCTTAACCCACCAGTCGTGAAGAACGAAGCTTCCTCTCGGTTCTCATGAAGACTGAACTCAAGTCAGCGGCTATATGTCAGACTCTTCTACTGTCACGTATCCTCCCTCTCTGGGTCACCAGGCTCCCGCAGCCCCAGCCAGTTCGTCGGGTTCCCACGTCTCAGCAGTGGTGACCGGCCGCTTCTGATCGCCGGGATCGTTCCCTGAAAGGTCGGTGTCCTGGGGATGGAGCAACGCGTCAGAGGGGGGAGGGGGTACTGTCACGTATACTCCCTCAGCACCAGCCGGTTACATTTACAGCAGTTCATTACTGTCCTGTGTGCTCCCTCTCCGGCCTCTAGGTCACCAGGCTGCTTGATATGACGCACACCTGTCACCATCGTTACGCACACCTGTCACCATCGTTACGCACACCTGTCACCATCGTTACGCACACCAGCGCCTCATCAGACTCACCTGATGAACCAGACTTGACAATGATCCACATCATATAGGCAGACAGATACCTGAACAATCACCTGCTTGATTACCTTCCCTATATATGTCCCTCCCATTGGTTCCTTCCCTATATATGTCCCTCCCATTGGTTCCTTCCCTATATATGTCACTCCCATTGGTTCCTTCCCTATTCCCTCCCTTTGGTTCCTTCCCTATATATGTCCCTCCCTTTGGTTCCTTCCCTATTCACTCCCTTTGGTTCCTTCCCTATATATGTCCCTCCCATTGGTTCCTTCCCTATATATGTCACTCCCTTTGGTTCCTTCCCTATATATGCCTCTCCCTTTGGTTCCTTCCCTATTCACTCCCTTTGGTTCCTTCCCTATATATGTCCCTCCCATTGGTTCCTTCCCTATATATGTCACTCCCTTTGGTTCCTTCCCTATATATGTCTCTCCCATTGGTTCCTTCCCTATTCCCTCCCTTTGGTTCCTTCCCTATATATGTCCCTCCCTTTGGTTCCTTCCCTATATATGTCCCTCCCATTGGTTCCTTCCCTATATATGTCACTCCCTTTGGTTCCTTCCCTATATATGTCTCTCCCATTGGTTCCTTCCCTATATATGTCACTCCCTTTGGTACCTTCCCTATATATGTCTCTCCCATTGGTTCCTTCCCTATATATGTCTCTCCCATTGGTTCCTTCCCTATATATGTCTCTCCCATTGGTTCCTTCCCTAAATATGTCACTCCCTTTGGTTCCTTCCCTATATATGTCACTCCCATTGGTTCCTTCCCTATATATGTCACTCCCATTGGTTCCTTCCCTATATATGTCACTCCCTTTGGTTCCTTCCCTATATATGTCACTCCCATTGGTTCCTTCCCTATATATGTCACTCCCATTGGTTCCTTCCCTATATATGTCACTCCCATTGGTTCCTTCCCTATATATGTCCCTCCCTTTGGTCCCTTCCCTATATATGTCACTCCCATTGGTTCCTTCCCTATATATGTCTCTCCCATTGGTTCCTTCCCTATATTGGTTCCTTCCCTATATATGTCACTCCCTTTGGTTCCTTCCCTATATATGTCTCTCCCATTGGTTCCTTCCCTATATATGTCTCTCCCATTGGTTCCTTCCCTATATATGTCCCTCCCTTTGGTTCCTTCCCTATATATGTCACTCCCTTTGGTTCCTTCCCTATATATGTCCCTCCCATTGGTTCCTTCCCTATATATGTCCCTCCCTTTGGTTCCTTCCCTATATATGTCACTCCCTTTGGTTCCTTCCCTATATATGTCTCTCCCATTGGTTCCTTCCCTATATATGTCTCTCCCATTGGTTCCTTCCCTATATATGTCACTCCCATTGGTTCCTTCCCTATATATGTCACTCCCTTTGGTTCCTTCCCTATATATGTCTCTCCCATTGGTTCCTTCCCTATATATGTCTCTCCCATTGGTTCCTTCCCTATATATGTCCCTCCCTTTGGTTCCTTCCCTATATATGTCACTCCCTTTGGTTCCTTCCCTATATATGTCTCTCCCATTGGTTCCTTCCCTATATATGTCTCTCCCATTGGTTCCTTCCCTATATATGTCACTCCCATTGGTTCCTTCCCTATATATGTCACTCCCTTTGGTTCCTTCCCTATATATGTCTCTCCCATTGGTTCCTTCCCTATATATGTCTCTCCCATTGGTTCCTTCCCTATATATGTCACTCCCTTTGGTTCCTTCCCTATATATGTCCCTCCCTTTGGTTCCTTCCCTATATATGTCACTCCCATTGGTTCCTTCCCTATATATGTCACTCCCATTGGTTCCTTCCCTATATATGTCACTCCCATTGGTTCCTTCCCTATATATGTCCCTCCCTTTGGTTCCTTCCCTATATATGTCACTCCCATTGGTTCCTTCCCTATATATGTCCCTCCCATTGGTTCCTTCCCTATATATGTCCCTCCCATTGGTTCCTTCCCTATATATGTCTCTCCCATTGGTTCCTTCCCTATATATGTCACTCCCTTTGGTTCCTTCCCTATTCACTCCCTTTGGTTCCTTCCCTATATATGTCCCTCCCTTTGGTTCCTTCCCTATATATGTCACTCCCATTGGTTCCTTCCCTATATATGTCACTCCCATTGGTTCCTTCCCTATATATGTCACTCCCATTGGTTCCTTCCCTATATATGTCACTCCCATTGGTTCCTTCCCTATATATGTCACTCCCATTGGTTCCTTCCCTATATATGTCCCTCCCTTTGGTTCCTTCCCTATATATGTCCCTCCCATTGGTTCCTTCCCTATATATGTCCCTCCCTTTGGTTCCTTCCCTATATATGTCACTCCCATTGGTTCCTTCCCTATATATGTCACTCCCATTGGTTCCTTCCCTATATATGTCTCTCCCATTGGTTCCTTCCCTATATATGTCCCTCCCTTTGGTTCCTTCCCTATATATGTCACTCCCTTTGGTTCCTTCCCTATATATGTCTCTCCCATTGGTTCCTTCCCTATATATGTCCCTCCCTTTGGTTCCTTCCCTATATATGTCACTCCCTTTGGTTCCTTCCCTATATATGTCTCTCCCATTGGTTCCTTCCCTATATATGTCTCTCCCATTGGTTCCTTCCCTATATATGTCCCTCCCTTTGGTTCCTTCCCTATATATGTCACTCCCTTTGGTTCCTTCCCTATATATGTCCCTCCCATTGGTTCCTTCCCTATATATGTCCCTCCCTTTGGTTCCTTCCCTATATATGTCACTCCCTTTGGTTCCTTCCCTATATATGTCTCTCCCATTGGTTCCTTCCCTATATATGTCTCTCCCATTGGTTCCTTCCCTATATATGTCACTCCCATTGGTTCCTTCCCTATATATGTCACTCCCTTTGGTTCCTTCCCTATATATGTCTCTCCCATTGGTTCCTTCCCTATATATGTCTCTCCCATTGGTTCCTTCCCTATATATGTCACTCCCTTTGGTTCCTTCCCTATATATGTCCCTCCCTTTGGTTCCTTCCCTATATATGTCACTCCCATTGGTTCCTTCCCTATATATGTCACTCCCATTGGTTCCTTCCCTATATATGTCACTCCCATTGGTTCCTTCCCTATATATGTCCCTCCCTTTGGTTCCTTCCCTATATATGTCACTCCCATTGGTTCCTTCCCTATATATGTCCCTCCCATTGGTTCCTTCCCTATATATGTCCCTCCCATTGGTTCCTTCCCTATATATGTCACTCCCATTGGTTCCTTCCCTATATATGTCACTCCCATTGGTTCCTTCCCTATATATGTCTCTCCCTTTGGTTCCTTCCCTATATATGTCTCTCCCATTGGTTCCTTCCCTATATATGTCACTCCCTTTGGTTCCTTCCCTATATATGTCACTCCCTTTGGTTCCTTCCCTATATATGTCACTCCCTTTGGTTCCTTCCCTATATATGTCACTCACTTTGGTTCCTTCCCTATATATGTCCCTCCCATTGGTTCCTTCCCTATATATGTCACTCCCATTGGTTCCTTCCCTATATATGTTCCTCCCTTTGGTTCCTTCCCTATATATGTCCCTCCCTTTGGTTCCTTCCCTATATATGTCCCTCCCTTTGGTTCCTTCCCTATTCCCTCCCTTTGGTTCCTTCCCTATATATGTCACTCCCTTTGGTTCCTTCCCTATATATGTCACTCCCTTTGGTTCCTTCCCTATATATGTCACTCACTTTGGTTCCTTCCCTATATATGTCCCTCCCTTTGGTTCCTTCCCTATATATGTCACTCCCTTTGGTTCCTTCCCTATATATGTCCCTCCCTTTGGTTCCTTCCCTATATATGTCCCTCCCTTTGGTTCCTTCCCTATATATGTCTCTCCCTTTGGTTCCTTCCCTAATCCCTCCCTTTGGTTCCTTCCCTATATATGTCACTCCCTTTGGTTCCTTCCCTATATATGTCACTCCCTTTGGTTCCTTCCCTATATATGCCTCTCCCTTTGGTTCCTTCCCTATTCACTCCCTTTGGTTCCTTCCCTATATATGTTCCTCCCTTTGGTTCCTTCCCTATATATGTCCCTCCCTTTGGTTCCTTCCCTATATATGTCCCTCCCTTTGGTTCCTTCCCTATATATGTCACTCCTTTTGGTTCCTTCCCTATATATGTCTCTCCCTTTGGTTCCTTCCCTATATGTGTCTCTCCCTTTGGTTCCTTCCCTATATATGTCACTCCCTTTGGTTCCTTCCCTATATATGTCTCTCCCTTTGGTTCCTTCCCTATATATGTCTCTCCCTTTGGTTCCTTCCCTATATATGTCACTCACTTTGGTTCCTTCCCTATATATTTCCCTCCCTTTGGTTCCTTCCCTATATATGTCACTCCCTTTGGTTCCTTCCCTATATATGTCACTCCCTTTGGTTCCTTCCCTATTCACTCCCTTTGGTTCCTTCCCCAGGCGGTATTGTTTCTGTGTCATGGCGGTGCATTGTTCGTGTTTCTTGTTTGTATTATGTTCCGTTTGTTTATGAAATATTTCACTTCCTGTTCTTGCTTCCCGACTCCCAGCAGATACGTTACAGCTCCTCGTTTCCAAACATGTTATAATTTATGTGTTATATACCCCAGAGGTTATAAATAAACCCTTGTTAAGGAAATGTAAAAACATCATATCCCTATGCTCAAAAAAAAAAGTGAACAACACAATCCCACTTCTGTGAAATCAAACTGTCCACTTAGGAAGCAACACTGATTGACAATACATTTCAAATTTATTTAACCTTTATTTAACTAGGCAAGTCAGTTAAGAACAAATTCTTATTTTCAAAGACGGCCTAGGAACAGTGGGTTAACTGCCTGTTCAGGGGCAGAACGACAGATTTGTACCTTGTCAGCTCGGGGGTTTGAACTCGCAACCTTTCGGTTACTAGTCACACGCTCTAACCACTAGGCTACCCTAAGCCCACATAACCCCCTACCCCCCCCCCCCCCCCTAAATTTCACATGCTGTTATGCAAATGAAA